>NC_056741.1:1922579796-1922672296 GCF_019279795.1 Protopterus annectens | reverse complement strand
TTGTTCTTTTATTTCTACCCTATTTTTAAACTCCATTTTCATTTTATCCCACTTACTAGCTATAACTTCTGAAGAAATTTCTATCTTCCCTAATTACTCTCAAACAATTTCTACTTCCCATTCCTAAAATTCCTCTTTTTAACAAGTAGGGGGTATGGGACAGTGTCTCATTTTTAATTAATTGCCATATAGTTTTATCTTGGATTTTTATTTGTCAGTGGTCTGAAATAGTTATTGGATGTGTGTTGAAGCTTTCAATTAAATGCACATGCATAATTTCTGCCTAGTCTTGCCCAGTTATTGTACCTTAAGGAATAATATGTACAGTCTATTCAAGTTCCTACTACTGAATTAATATATTCCATACCAAATATTTTCATAAATTGCTTCAGAAATCTATCACCTTTTGTTATATTTTCCCTTCTATGTATCCCAAATAAATCCCCACTGTTGGATAGCAAGTTCTAGTCCCCAACTATAAGTAATATTTTCTGATGAAAGCTGATTATTTCTCCCAAAGTTTTTAAAGCTGAATAAAGTAGTTTTGTACCTACCATAAATGTAGATGTTCGAGTGAATACACTGCTGCAGTCATTACACTTGGGTTATCCTGCCGTCAGGCAGTTCCCCAGTCGGCCTGAGTTCCAAAGTCTTGGTCCGGCATTGGTTGCTGTCACCTCCTCCCTGACGTCAGTGCGACAGGGGTATATAAGATGCAGCCAACCCCATTTTCTTCAGTTTTTCTTACCCCAGGACGTCAGGTGCCCCCAAATAGGTAGGCAATTCAAATTGCTAATAAAACAGACATAAGAAAAGCAAAAAACAACTTACAGCTACCAGCAAATAGGTAGTAAGGGTAGAAGACATAGGTACGTATCAGCCAGTAAGAGGGGAAGGAGGGAGGGTAACCTGGACTGCAGCAGTGTATACACTCGAACATCTACATTTATGGTAGGTACAAAACTGTACTATGTTCATCGTGTTACACTGCTGCAGTCATTACACTTGGGTAGAATCCCAAAGCTGAGGAAGGGTGGCTGGTTCTATAAGGCATTAGGGGTGGCTATAAGGCCCTGCAGCACTGCAGTGGCGAAGCCAGCTCTGGATTTAGAGTATAGAGGCAGATGGTAATGCTTGGTGAAGGTATGTACAGAACTCCAAGTTGCTGCTTCCAAAATATCCTTGGTAGGTACTCCCCTGAGGTAAGCAGTTGAAGTGGCTGTTGCCCTGGTGGAGTGAGATCTAATGCTGCTAGGTACAGGTTTCCCATGTTATGTGTAGCAGAAACGTATACAATGTCCTATCCATTTTGAAATAGTCTGTTTTGAAATGGCTTTTCCCTGTGCTCCTGCAGCATATGCTACCAATAATTGCTCAGATTTTCTGAAAGCTTTGGTTTTGTCCAAGTAGAAGCATAACTGCCTGTGAATGTCCAAAGAGTGCAGTAGTCTCTCCCCTTTATCCTGTGGTTTAGGATAAAAAGTTAGCAGGTGAATAGTTTGGTTTAGAAGGTTTAGAACCACACTGGATACCACCTTAGGCATAAAAGTAGGGTTAGTTCTTAAAGACACCCTGTCCTGGTGGAAAATGAGGAAAGGTTCCACTGCCATTAGTGCCTGTAATTCTGAAACTCTTCGTGCTGATGTTATTGCCAAGTGCTGAGCAGTTTTCCAAGAGATATATTTTAATTCTGCTGTGTTGGCTGGCTCAAAAGGAGGTAAAGTTAGCTTCTCCAAAACAAAGTTGAGGTCCCAAGTTGGAGTAGGTGCTCTACGGGGTGGTCTTATGTTTTTAGCCCCTCTGAGGTACTGTTTTAACAGAGGATTACAGAAAATTGGTGGATCCGTGTTGTAATGAGCAGAGATGGCAGAGGTGTGGATCTTGATGGATGAGAAGGAGAGTCCTTTGTCCAGCATCTCAGTTAAGTATTGTAGTATCTGAGGAATGTTTGGGACAAGAGGGTCAAGGCTGTGAGCTTGGTTGCAGGCACAGAATCTCTTCCATTTATCCGAATAGGCTTTCTGTACTAGGCCTTCCGGCCTCCAGAATGACATCCATAACAGCTTTGGAGAGAGGCATTGCTTGCTTGACTAAGGAATCTTCCATGCGGCTAGGTTTAAGGTCTTTAGTTGGCTGTGTAGTATTTGTTTGTTGTGCTGAGTCAGCAGATGTGGGATTTGAGGCAAAGTCCAGGGTGGTTCTTGTGCTAAGCTCCTTAGCATTGGGTACCAGTGCTGGCGTGGCCATTCTGGTGCAATCAGGATCATCTTTGGCTCTTCCTGCCTGGCTTTTATGAGTACCTTTGGCAGGAGAGGTAGTGGTGGGAAAGCATATACTTGTAGGTTCTCCCAGCTGAATGAGAGGGCATCCACTTTCCATGCTTGTGGATGGTAACTCCTTGTGCAGAATTTTTGTAGCTGGCAGTTTATTGGGGATGCAAACAGATCTATGTCCAGGCTCCACCATTTCTGTGTTATCATTCTGAATATTTGTGGATTCAACTCCCATTCGTGGGGATCCATGATGTTTCTGCTTAAGTCATCTGCCAGTGTGTTTTTCTCTCCTGGCAGGAATTGTGCTTGCAGATGAACTTGAAGGTTTACAGCTGTGTTCCACAAGGTCATAGCTTGTCTGCATAGGGGGTAGGAGTGAGTGCCCCCTTGCTTGTTTATGTACCACATAACTGTGGTGTTGTTCATCTTTAGTAGTAGTTGTCCTGGATGCAGCAAGTCCTTGAAAGCTATAAGCGCATTTTGTACAGCTAGCATCTCTTTTTGATTGATGTGAAGATGCCTTTGTTCTACGGTCCCCATGCCCTGAATACATTTGCCTGCCATGTGTGCTCCCCAGGCGTAATCTGATGCATCTGTTGTCAGTGTTTGCCTGGCTGTGGGTTGTGTAAAAGGCTGTCCCTTGTTGAGGTGACAAGCTTGAGCCCACCATTGAAACTCCTGTTGAAGGCAAGGAATTAGTGGCATAACTGTTTCCAAGCTTTGACAGTGTTGAGACCATACATTCTTTAGGTACCACTGTAGTTTCCTCATATGCAGTCTGGCATATGGAATTAGTAGTATGCAGGATGCCATGTAACCCAAGGCCTGCAGAATTTTTCTTGCAGAGAATTGGGTCTTTGTTGCCATCAATTGAAAGTATTGAGTCAGTTGTCCTTGTTTGTCTGGCATAAGATAAGCCATCTGGGCCATTGTGTTCAAGCTGGCACCCAGGAATATAATCTCTTGTGAGGGCACTAGTTTTGATTTCTTTTCATTTACTGTGTACCCCAGGCAACTTAATATCTTTTTTACAAACGCCAGATGCTTTAGAAGAATGTCCTTGCTCTCTGCTTGAATCAGGCAGTCATCCAGGTACGGATAAATATGAATTCCTTTCTGTCTGCAAAATGCAATTACTGGTGCCAGGCACTTTGTGAAGACCCTGGGCGCAGTAGATAAGCCAAAGGGCAGTGCAGAGAATTGGTAGTGCATTGAACCAGCTATGAATCTGAGGTATCTTCTGCAGTTTTGTCTGATAGGGACATGCAGGTCTCTTTGAGGTCCAAAGTCACGAGCCAAGCTTTCTTGCCCAGCATGGGAAGAAGCTGCTGTAATGTCAACATTTTGAATTTCGGAACATCCAGGTAAGTGTTTAGAGATGAAAGATCCAGAATGGGCCTCCAGGCTTTGTCCTTTCTGGGTACCAGAAAGAGTCTTGAGTAAAATCCTTGTCCTTGCTCCTGTGATGGTACCTTTTGAATAGCTCTCATATCCATGAGTGCTGTAATTTGTTTTTGAGCCTCTGCCCATTGATTTGGTGGCAGATTTGGCATTCCTTTTAACCTTGGCAGAGTGTGGAAGTGGAACCTGTAACCTTGAAATACAATGTTGAGAACCCATTTGTCTTTGGTGATCATTTGTCAATTGTGGTAGAAGAGTGCCAGTTTTCCTCCCAAGGGGGCTGCCAAGAAAGATTTGTTTGGCAGCTGTAGTGGGAAGTTATTGGAGCTGCTTTTTATATGGTTGGGGCCTGTCTTCTGCTTCTTTCTGGCCTGATGCAACCCATTGTCGAGGCCTGTAAGGACCTTGTGTTTGACCTCTACCTCTTGGACATCTGTATCTTCCCCTTTGAGGTATGTCTGTAATTGTAAAGGACCAAGTCTTAGTTGGCCAGTTTCTGCTAAATCTAGGAGGCTGAACCTGTAAGAAATCCTTCACCGTTTGCATAGATTTTGCCTTATCCTCCATTTTCTTTAATACCTCTTCTGCCTTAACTCCAAATAACACATCCTGCTGCAAAGGTGCATCCAATAATTTTGCTTTAACATGATCTGGTAACGTATGTTCTTTTAACCAAGCATGTCTTCTAATGACAGAGCCTGTAACTGCTGCTCTGCAGGAGGCCTATAGAGAATCAAAACCCCATTGCAAAGTATGCTTTCCCACTTGTTCAGCTGCATGCAATAAATCCTGCATTTCTTTAAAATTAGGAGGATCTGATTCTGGAAGCATTCTTTGTTTTAACTGAGACAGTAAAAATTGCTGGTATTTTAGCATGTGAAACTGGCAATTTAAGGCTCTCATTGCTAAAGTTGCAGACGTATATACTTTCTTTCCCCATCTGTCTAATGCTCTGGAATCTCTGTCAGAGGGAACGGGATTCTTGGCTGATGAGGCCTTAACTCCTTTGGATCCCTGAGAAATAGTTTCAGGGTCAGCTACAGGGTTTTTATACAGAAATGTATGTGAGTCAGACACTCTGTAGTATCTGTCAGGTTTAACAGGGGCTGGAGGTAAGGAATCAGGATTTAAGGTGGATTCAGTATACACATCATCAACAATATCTAACACTGGCGGAATAGCAAGGGGTCTGTGTTGAGGTAATAAAAGGAAGTCTTTGAGCCTTTTCTTGGATTCTGAATAATCCTGGCCTTCCCAGTGGAAATGCTCCCTCATGGTATGTAGGGTTTCCCCAGTGGAGTAGTCCTCAGGCTGAGAGGCTGATGGAATTGATTCATCAGCATCAGAATCCTCATAAGGGGGTAAAGAGAATCCTAGGTCTGAGGATGAATCAGAAGAGATGGACACCTGGTCGGATGAGTCATAGTCTGCATCCTGTCTAGGCCTTTTATCTGGAGTGGGATGGGATCCCCTGATCAGAGTGATTAGGTCTTCGGCCATTTTGAGCATTTGTTTCTTAGGCATGGAGGCCTGTCCTAGGGAATGCTGTATTTGCTTCTTTGACTTTAAAGGAGGCTTAGATTTAGCTGAGGGTTTAATGCTTAATTGAGTAGGTCTGAAGACACCCTCTGTAGCTGTGGGTTGCTCAGCTACTCCGGATCCCTTTGAAAGGCACTTGCAAACTGCTTTTGCTTCGAGCACTGTACGGCAAGAAAGACTGAAGAAAATGGCGTCGGCTGCATCTTATATACCCCTGTCGCACTGACTTCAGGGAGGAGGCGACAGCAACTGATGCTGGACCAAGACTTTGGAACTCAGGCCGACTGGGGAACCCAAACGTAATGACTGCAGCAGTGTAACACGATGAACATCAGCAGTTTTAAGTGCAGTATAGTACAGTCTAACATAACCCTCCTCCATTGCCAGTATTCTCACTACTCCAAATCTACCATTATATTTTCCCCCTCTTGTATCACTATTTGAGCTCCTCTGGCAAATAATACAATTACTCCACTTTTCCTTTGTCCCTGGCATTCTACTGACTATCCATTCTGAAATCCTTTCTTTATCAAATTCACATTCTCATTTCTTTCTAAATATGTCTGCTGTGGCATTGCTATTTGTACTCTGCATTTCTTAATATAATTTAATACTCATACCTTTTTTTACACCTGTAGGGCCATTTATGTCCAGCATACCCATTATGATAAGCAGTTATTGTCTGCACATATTATACATGAAAGCTTTCTGAATGTATACTTGCAACTTTTGTGTTACACCCACACACTAATGTTCGGCAGGTTGATGTTTTATACTGTTGTTTCTTGTAGTGTCCATTTGCAACTGTCACATTTTTCAAGACTTTTTGTTTTAATGAAGACCCACAAACAAACAAACAAAAAATACTCCAAGAACACACCATAACCTATAATTTAAACACACAGAACTATGTACATCTTAAAAAATGAATTTTAACCCTCCTGGTATGAACAAAAGTACCAAACTGACAGCTGAACTCAAGGGCATTACCCAACCTAAAATTAAGGTTATCCATGCTAAAGTGCATGTTACAGCCTGTGTTGTCAACTGCACTAATTGCTGTCTCTTCTTTTCTTATCTCTGTTCCCCTTCCAGATGTGAAAAACAGTTTGCATACTTTCAGAAAACACTGACTTTTGGCCTGAAGAAAAAGTGCACTGGCTAGGATTAAATAAACGAAATTATACGCTGATATATTAAGGATGCTAGGGAAGCTGCTGTCTCTTAGTCACTTACAATAATTTCAGACTTTATTTACTTACTGTCTCTCTGACGTCTCGGTAGTAATGCCTTCAAGGGGAATAAACACTAAGAAACACAATCACTATTTATAACACACTCAAACTATTAAAATATGAATAGAAATTAATTAACACTTCAATTAAAGTAAAACTCTCCAATTAAGTTCAGCATTCATTCTTTTTGGTACCAAAGTATCAAATTTCAATATATACAGTGCTTCTTTATATAAAAGTCTATTTTTAATACAAGAAGCTATAAAAACCTGTTCATTTTTCTCTAAAATAGTTCCTTGCAAACCCACCGAAGATCCCTGATGTGCTATCTAGAAATGTACTGCCACTGAACTAGATTCTTTACCATTTTCAATGTCATGAATATGCTCTAATAATCAAGTTTTAAAAGCCCTTTTAGACTTCTCAATATAGAACTTATTACAGGGGCAGTTCAGGGCATACATAATGCCCTCCATATCACATTTAAAGTGACCCTTTACTCTGAACTTGAGCCCATTAATACTCTCAAAACTAGTTACAATATATTTACAGGACTTACATCTAACACTGACCCGTGTACCTAAACTAGTCATCATACCATACAAATTTGTGGGGTGCATAATAAATTTCCCTTTCACTAAAATATTTTTTAAACTTCTTCCCACTTTGTAAGATATTTTTAATCTGTCTGGTAACTATAAATGGGAATCTCTAGTAGATTGTATGTAGCTCCAGTAATATTTAATCAAACTGATTAATATCACACTGAAACAGTTTCTTAGTGTCGATCCTCCTTGAAGGCATTACTGCTGAGATGTCAGAGAGAGAATAAAGATTTTAGAATTCTATGTTGGTAACTGGTCTGTGGTTTTCACTATTTTTTTCATCTTTTTTCTTTTTTTCTTTTTTTTTCTTATTTTGTGTTTATTATTTTATTTACTTACTGAACTGCTTGCCCTTGTACCTTTAAATTTTGCATTTCCCTAAGCAAACAATGCTCAGAACTCTCAAGATTAATTTCTTGCACCTGCAGATAGTTTTTTCAACAAAATGTAAGAATAGAATGTACAAATACCTTCAGCTAAAGACTTAAATAAAAAAGAGGCTAATATCATTAATTATGCTAGAAACTTAGCACTTCTCTTGGCATTCATCCTTTTGCCTTATTTTTCATGCCTACTTGTTTTCAGAAAACCATTGTTTTAAGATCAAGCCAATAACACCCCTACAAAAAGAAAAGAAAACATCTCAACTCTACATATAATATAATCAGTGTGCTTTTATACTCAATCCCCCACTCCAACACCACAAGATTACAAAATATTAACGGAAACTTTCTTTTGTCTAGCCTGTCTTCTCTTTTTATATTGTAATGCCTATATTTCTTAAAACTAAAAAAGTAACTATTTACATTAATATATTTATCACATACATCATTCACTGAAAAACTCACCCACACCCTCAAATTTCTGAAACCTCCTGACTATATAACATACAGTTTATATCATGAAATGTTTTATACAAATATTAAGAACAAAAAGTGTTTTACTTATAGTTATTTCCCTTCTATGTCCTTCTAAACATTAATGAGACAAAGTGAGGTATATGCTTTACAGTCCACCTATAAACTTAACAAAGTCAACAAAAGTCCAGTCTTAGTCAGCCACTTTTTCTTGCAAAGCCATATTTCACAAATATGTTTGATGTTTTACAAATTCACATTTATTCACTAATTTCAGTGTTGCTGATTGGTTTCATATCCAAAGTACTCCTAATTCTTCTAGTCAATGCCTGTCCTTTTTTCTGTCTGTCAAGCATTTTGCTTATGAATACTGGAAAAGGTTTCATTGGCAAATTCTCTCTATGGACTTTACTGTCAGAAGAATTAGAAGCAGTTTCTTTCTGTTTGACATCTCGCTTTTTGTTGGATAAACTTTTGTATTTTCTCTTTAGCCTATTATGCCTCCAAAAATGTCCTTGATAATCTAGAAAAAAATATTCTGAAGATAGCTGGATACAGCAGCTTGAATCTCATACCTGCTTCTTGACATTCCCTGACTGCTGGGTTAATTTGCTTTCCTTCTGCCTGGTGTACAGTGAATAATCATTTTATCAATTTCCCACAAACATTCTATCTTCAGTTTTTAATACTCTGCCCTTCTTCCACAGTTTTGCCAGGATCAACTTTTTACGCTGGTATGACTGCATCTTCACTAATACAGGTCTTGGCTGCTTTCTCATGCCTAGATTTACATCATACACTTGATGTGCCTTCCCAAGTAACAAATCCTGTTGTGGAATATCAGTCCAGTTGCTTACTTGTGCTTCCATAAAATTTAAATATTCTTTTCCTTCCAGTTTCTATGGTACAGCACATCATCTCAGGTTTTCTTAGCATGCTCTGTCTTCTAACTCTATCACTTTTAAAACATCTCTTCTTGAAAAGTCTCATACACAGACATTTCAACCTCTATCCTTTGCATTTGTTTCAGTGGATCTGACTAGCTAGTTAAAACTTGGGTTCCTATTACGTGATCGAACTTCAAGTTCGAACCCTACATGCTCGAAACCATATAGTCGAACTTGCAGAAGTTTGAACACAGAAAAAAAAAATAAAACATGCAACAGTAAACTAACTGTTGCAAGCAGGAGGACAAGCCACCCTGCACCCCCCACACCCCCAGCTCTTTAAATATACCAAATCTGAGACTGCACTATAGTGTAGAAAGGGAATATTTCCCTTTACTGCACTGTAGTGCGAACTCGGAGTTGGTATATTTAAAGAGCGGGGAGGTGTGGGGGTGGAGGGGGTTTTGCCCCTCTGCTTGCAACAGTTAGTTTACTGTTGCAATGTTTTACTTTTTTTTCTGTGTTCGAAGTTTTGAAACTTTGAACAGACAAGTTCAATATTGTTGTGTTTGAAGTTTCAAAATTTTGATCACGTAATAAGAACCCTTAAAACTTCTATTTTTTCAGCCTTTTGTTATTTGAGTTGATATACACTTTCAGTGTTTCATTTATTTTAATCAGCTCTGAGTACATTTGATTTTTTTTCCCTAAATTACTAGAAGCTATCTCTTGTACCAAAGCTGGAGTTTGAACTGCTTTTTACTGAACAGCTGCACTGCAGCATTCTTCCCAGTCATTGTTTTCTCATCACCTTTTCTAGTTGACTTTCTTTCAGGTTCTCTAAATTTCTTTTTTTGCTGTCATCCAGGAAGCATACTTACTAGCCAGTAACTGAATTTTACTCAAGCTGGCAAAATTACTAACTTTTATTTCTCAGTTTGTTTTTCACACTGGAAGAGCTGAAATTAAGCTGTTGATCAGTGTGTAGCCATCTTGGAAGTGGGGTGGTGGTGATTTCTTCTTGATAATGGTTATGAGACTCTGGACTTAGTATGTGTAACTTAATGGGTGAGGAGGCAAAGCCCCCTAGTTAAAACTGAATGTTGATGATATGTGTGAATGGAATGAGGAATGGCGTGGAAATGTAGCTCAGGGTTTCTTTTCAGATGAGTGGCACTTTTGTATTTTAAGTGTTTTTTTAACATCTTTACTAAATTATCACTTATGACATAGGCAATCATACATTTATATAAATTAAAACAAAACATACTGACTCAATCCTAGTTGTAAGCATTTTATTTCACAAACCACACTGACATAATTCTGGCTGCAAACATTATATATTATTTTAATCTACTCAATCTTTGTCAGTCAACCATTACATAGCTCATTCAAATCCTGCCTTCTTTTAAACTGCATTCCTCCCCTTTTATGTACTGTTCCCACAATTCCCATTTTTTTTCCTATGCAATTTTCTCCTACCTTTTCTAAAGATCCCAATTCCAGTTGTTTTACCTCTGTTACTATATTCACTACTTCTTGTACAGATGGTTTAGACTTTGATTTCCATTTTCTAGTAATTACTTTTTTGGCAGCCACTATAATTAGTCTCTTACTATGTCTAGGCAATTATGATTCTATATCATAGCTCAGAAAAATGATTTCCCTAGTTACACCAATTTGCTCACCCAGCATCTCTGATAAAGTAGTCTGCAGGGAATCTTTAAAGTCTGCCAACTCGTTACACTTCTAAAAAATATGTTCCCAATTATCTTTCTTCCCCCATCAGACCTCCAACATTTGCTGTCTTCCTGAAGAAGATTTCTCTGGAGTCTACTTGGTGTATAAAAATATCTGTGTAAATATTTCCAAGCAAAAATCCTAAATCTTCTAGATTTTGTTGCATACTTGGGAGACATACATATATACCCCCATTGATTCTTTGTGACTTGCTTACCCATTCTCTCTTCAAAATCCTTTCTAACTTCCTCTGATTTATTCTTATAATTATCAAGCAGTCGTTTATATGCTCTACTAATTATACCTTTTTGAACAGCAGCTGCTGTTCTAGGTTCTACTAAAAACTCTATCAGTGCTTGTCTTTAATTTAGGGCTCCCCATTTCTTTCTCTTTGCCTATACTTTGATATCAGTCCTTGATAGGGAGGCAATCTCTAACTTGCAGTCCAAATAAATTCTTAACATCTTGCCATTCTATTATCTTTCCCTCTCTAGTTATTTGCTCCCAATACTTTGGTTCCTTTGCCAGTTTTCTCCAATAAATACCAGCCCCCTTTTTGTCCATTGTTGTATCCCTAACTGCAGTCATCCCTATTGGCAGAATCTCCTTTCTCCATTCCTGTGTTGGCCTAGTTCTTAGAATAATTTCAGCTACTTTATTAATATAATACTTTGTATGATTACTGTTATTCTCCTTAAAGGTCTGCATCCAAAATTCCAGTCTCTCCTTGTTTCTTGAGCTTTCTCCATTTCATCATCATCCCTTTCCACTTTGAATTACAGGTTTCTGCTTGTGCTATGCATAAGAGCCTAAACTGTGTAATACTGAAATACCTCTTCAAATCGGACAATCTCAACTCTGTAGTTGAAGTGTTTTGATTACAAATGTAAAGCAATTGTTTTACGTTTGTGCTAACTTTTGTTTGATAATGTGTTTGTGATTAAATGCTAAAAATTGATGAATGTGGTCAATGTAATGTTTATTGATCAGTGTGCTTCTCAATCAATAGCAGTATTACCATATCTCTCTATCTATCTATATATATATATATATATATATATATATATATATATATATATATATATATATATATATATATATATATATATATATATTACACACACACACACACACACACACACACACACACACACACACACACACACATATTAATATGAATTATGTACTACTCTTGAGAAGAAATTTTCTTTGACATGCCCAGAGGACTAACTGAGATACACATACACATTTATTTTAATTTTTGCTTGTTAGTTCAACTCTGCTCGCATTTACCCTTTACAAATGTGGTGTATCCATACTCTCTCTTCTCTTTATTAATGTATACAAGCCCCTCTCCACCACAAGTCCTCAAATCATATGAACTCAGTCACAAGTGCCTGGAAACAAATGTTTATAACTGACAGCCTAAGTACATAAACACTTGTAACACATGTACTCAAGTTTTGCAAGTTGTGATTATGTGACACAACTTAAAAACAGATATAAAAGCATTTCTTGAATGGAACAACTCTTCTATACTCCCCAGTGAGAAGCTTCACCCCCGCACCACCCTTTCTTTTAATAATATCACTCCAAGTTTGCTGCACCTTGGTCAAAAAGTAGTCAATAAGTTTGTAAAAATTACCACAGCCGCTGCTGAACCAGGTAAACGCTACTATCCCAGACAACAGAATAGATAATTAAACAAAGACGTGATGGGATATAGACAAAGCAAGTATTAAGAAGAACTTCCAATAAACTCAAAGTCAGTTCCAACAAATTTATTCCAAACAGATATCCACAGATAAAGGCTTTCGCTATGCAAGCTTCCTTAGATCTGAGGAAGCTTGCATAGTGAAAGTGCTTATCTGTGGATATCTGTTTGGAATAAATTAGTTGGAACTGACTTTGAGTTTATTGGAAGTTCTTGTTAATACTTGCTTCGTCTATATCGCATCACGTCTTTGTTTAAAAAGTAGTCAATGGCAAATAAAAAAAAAGCATGTTACTCATTTTTTAGGAGGTTGTAAGACAAGAATAACCAAAATACACTACAATATGACTTTTAAGATAATACTCCTTCATAAAGCAAGCAATATCACACAAACAACTGCCACCTCGTGTTATTATGCACACACAATGGTGATACAAGTGGTACTAACTACTGACTGCAAGCTACCTACAAGCCCTTCCTGTTAAGTATCACTTCACCTTTCTATATCCTTAATCACTATGGTAATTCAAACACTTGCTTCAGTGTTTTGTTTTGTTTTTTACGATTATTCCTCTGTCAGATTTTCCCTTCACAATGCTTTTTCTTAATCGCCTACTCTTTCCCACTCCTCTAGTATGTCTTAAATGTTTAATACATATAAATCAGAAAAACAGTAACTTTTGACCTTCAATAAGAAATAAGCAGCTAGTCAGAAAAGAAGGTGTACTTCTCTAAAATGGAAACTCTGAAAAAAAGGAAAAGGAAATAGACTTTGCTGGGCAAGAAGCAAAATCCTCCCATTAGTGATGTCCACAGGGATCAAAGTGTGAGGTTATGGTAAAGTCCTACAGTGCAGAGCCAGAAATCACCAGTCAGCATGCAAACAGAAAAACTGAATCTGGGAGAGTACACAGCACACATCATAAAACACACACACACACACACACACACACACACACACACACACACACACACACACACACACACACACACACACACACAGACACACATAAACACAAAATCTAAAGAAACAAACAAAAAAATAAACCAAGCTGTTCTGCCACCATTTCAGTTTATTACTAATCGAATCTGTTTGCCTTCTAAGGATAACGTGTCGGTTTATTTTTTTTTTGTTGTTTCTTTAGACAGTATACAGCAGGAAGTGAGGTTTGGTACCCCAAATCTGTATTTTCCATTACAGTGGAGAACAATATGTTGGCAGAGTAACAGCAAGGGAGGCAAAATGCCAACAGAGTGAGCCTATACAACATAGGGTTGGGAGGGTGGCCTAATGGTTAAGGTGTTTGCCTTACAAGCACAAGCTGCAGGGTTTGAGTCTCACAAGGGATAATTGGCTAGGCTTAAAATGGCCCACAAGGGCAGTTAGCCTAGTACTAATCTATGAACCTATGAACCTATTTAAAGTATCTGTTCATGTCAGACTTTCTCAAAAACTGGAATGCCTTTTTTTTTGGGGGGGGGGGTTCCTGGCTGCAGATATATGATGTTAAGAGGGATGCAGCTTTGGGTGACTTATTATGCTTGCTAAGCTCAGGAAAGAGATTTGGTGTTATTAAAGTTATAACTTCAAATATTCTAGTAGCTTACATATCCTAGATTTACCTGCCAAGGCAGAAGTAAAGTACATGATGAGGTACATGTAATCTTGAATTAAAACTAAACTCATGACTCAGGAAGGCTAATGACAAAATGATTAACCATCCAAGAACAAATTTCCGACTCCAGGAGCAGTGTTTACTGGATGCTAATGTAGTTTGGCAATAAAGGCACAACAAATACGTTTTATTTAACAATATACCCTATGACTAAAACAAAAACTGGTACTGGTACACCTACCCTCTCCTCAGTGAATTGACCATAGTCTCTACCCTGTGTTACCAGCCACTGTTTGCAAGGAAGTGGTGGCTACCACTTAGTGGGGAAGGGGATGGGTTTTAACTTGGAAGGAGGAGGCAAGCCAAATGCAGACCATTCTAAGTTATGTCTGTCTAAACAAGAGCTAGAAAGGAGAAGGTGTAGATTAAAAGGAATGCCAATAAAAAAAAGGAATTTCCTCTTATCTGCCCTATCATCCGAGCCTTCATCCCAACCATGCACTGTCAGAAGAGTTTTGTATATATGCAGTGAGAGCTCCTTGTACATAACGAAGCAATGCTCTTGAGTTTCCTTTTTTATCTGTCATCGCCTACACAGAGTCAGCATTACCTTCACTTGTGTGTATGTGGTGCATGTACTCTGTATTATAGCCATTTCCTTTTTATGAACAGAGTAGCAGAATGACATAAGAACTTATTTTAACAGCACCATCGACTCACTTTTTCACCCTCTACCAGATGTGACAATGACAGAGCTCTGTTAAAGTACCATTCTAAGAAACATAGAGACCAGTTGAATAGTTGAAATGTAATGTCGTTTGTAAGGAAACAAATAAGGTTTCTGAAGTTTAGCTGAATGCTCTACAGCTGTCCTGCCTAACTGGAAATCCAGGGAAGTTATTTCTTAAGCTTTAAAAGCTCAGATGACCATCCCCACAGTCCTACTCAGCATTACCAATGTTAAAGAGCATACAAAGTAAACATCTAAATTTAACCTCAGTATCTGATAACAAGGTTTAACACTTGGCCTTCTCTGCTGTAAAACTTCCATGCCAAGTCCTCTTTCTTATTACCAGCTGCAGAGATTCTAGGAACATTGCTAAGCATACTTGAGATGTCTGATTGGGGAAGGGTAGCACCAAGTTATCAGAGTCCACTGAGCAAGCTGCATAAACAGGCACTCAATCAAGCCCTTTTCTCATAAAAAGCTAGAGTTACTGAAAACCCAGTGTCACTACTAAGTATGTGAACAGACAGCAGCTGGACATTTTTTCCCCTCTGACTCAGTAAATCATCGGGATAAACAAGTAATGTTTATTTCTGTATTTTCTAACATGGAAACAAGTATCACCTCAACAATTCTGAATTGTACAGTTCTGCAATCCATGGTGATCTGCAGGAGACTCAAACTCAAAGCTTTAACCGACTCATGGTATTAAGATCCAAAATTAATATATCTGAGTTGACAGAGTATGTAATAGTTTAGTACATCTGATGATAATTACCCAGAAAGTGCAGTTATGTACACTTACAATAAATGTAGATGTTTGAATGTATTCACTGTTGCAGTCATCACACTTAGGCTATCTGCCTGCAGGTAGCCCTCAGTTGGCCCGAACACCAGTGTCTTGGGATTTCTGCGTCGGATGTTGTCGCTTCTTCCATGATGTCAGGTCGTCAGGGGTATAAAACAGGCAGCCAATGCCATTACATCAGTTTTTCTTGCCCCAGATGTCAGGAGCTCCCAAAATAGAAAGCTAGTATACGGTGTGGAACACCACCAGTTAAACAGTAAATACCCCTGCCATAAAACAATGGCCATACAGACGATAGGTAGAAAGGATAGAGAAAAATAGGGGGCTGGAGGGAGGGAAACCAGGACTGCAACAGTGAATACACTCAAACATCTACATTATGGTAAGTGTACACAACTGTACTATGTTCTTCATGTTTCACTGTTGCAGTCACCACACTTGGGTTGATTCCCAAAGCTGAGAAAGGGTGGAAGCATTCAAGAGGAGTTAGAGCTGGCTAACAGAACTCGTAGGACTGCTGTAGCAAATCTAGCTCTGGATTTAGAAAAAAAATAGGTAAGTGGTAATGTTTGATGAAGGTGTGTACAGAACTCCAGGTAGCAGCTTCCAGAATGTCCCCGGTAGGGACTCCCCTGAAAAATGCTGCAGAGGTGGAAGTAGCCCTAGTGGAATGTGTTCTGATCCCCTGTGCGGTAGGTTTTCCATGGTGCTTGTAGCAGAAATGGATGCAGTGTGCTATCCATTTGGAAATGGTTTGCTTTGAAATGGCCTTGCCCTCTGCCCCTGTAGCAAAGCCTGCTAGCAGTTGGTCATATTTTCTGAAAGGTTTAGTCCTGTCAAGGTAGAACCCAAGCTGTCTGTGCATGTCCCAAGGAGTGCAGGATCATCTCCCCTTTAATTTGAGGATAAGGGATGAAGGTTGGCAAATGGATGGCTTGGTTTTGAGCCACACTGGAGACCACCTTAGGCATAAAGGATGGGTATTAGTGCCTGTAATTCAGACACTCTTCTAGCTGAGGTTATGGCTAAAAGCAAGGCTGTTTTTCCAAGAAAGGAATTTTAACTCTGCTGAAGCTGCAGGTTCAAAAGGGGGGAGCGTGGGCTTTTCCAGTACAAAGGTAAGGTCCCAGGCAGGGATGGGTGCTCTCCTAGGGGGCCTTTAGTTGTTAGCCCCCCTCAGAAACTGTTTGATGAGAGGGTGAGAGAATAAAGGTGGCTCAGTATTATAAGGAGCTGAGATGGCAGAGGCATGAATCTTAATGGATGAAAAGTATAGGCCTCTGTGGAGTAGCTCTGCTAGGTAATCAAGGATTTGAGGTAAGGAGGGCACAGCTGTGTCCTTTCCTTGAGACTGACTCCAAGAGCAATATCTTTTCCACTTTTCAGCATAGGATTTTCTAGTACAAGGCCTTCTGGTCTCAAGAATGACGCCCAGCACCTGCTTGCTGAGGGTTGCTGGTGGAGTATTCAGGGGATAAGCCAGACTGCAAGGTTTAGAGTTTGCAGCTGTGGATGCAAAATCTGTCCCTCCTACTCAAACAGCAGGGAAGGAGTCTGATGAAGGTGCCAGGGTGGCGCTGTTATTAGACTGCATAACAGTGGGTACCAGTGCTGGCATGGCCAATCTGGGGCAATAAGACTTGCCCTTGGGCGGGCTGCCCTGTCTCATCTTGAGTAGTACCTTTGAGAGGAGGGGCAGAGGGGGAAATGCATAAATTGAGAGGTTTTTCCATTTGAAGGATAAGGCATCCACCTTCCAGGTCCTGCTCTGAGGGTTCCTGGTGCAAAATTTGCTCAACTGGTGGTTCTCAGGGGAGGCAAAGAGGTCCATCTCCGGTGTCCCCCACCTCTGGATTAGAAGGTTGAAGGTGTTGGGCTCCAATTTCTTTTTGGAGTGCAAAGATTGTTGCACGCTTCTCCTTGACTACTTTCTTTTTCTCCCTGGATCTCTCTTCTTATTGTTTTACTTTACCCTGTTACCTTCCCTAGTTCTCCCTCTACACTTCTACCTTCTTTTCCTCCTCTATTGCCCACTCTATGCTTAATCATTGACTTAGCCCTTCTACCTATCTTCTTTCAGATGTACTTGGTCTTCTCAATAACTTTTCATTTTTTCTTATACCTTTCTGACCTCACTTACCTCCATTTCTGATTGTTTCCTCTCCTTATCTCTTCTTCGGTTGTTTCTTCCCGCTCCGTTCGCCCTGCGGGCTCACTCCGCTCCCCTCCCTACCCCCAAATCCCACCCCCAAGGGCACTAATCTTATACTCCTATAAACACACCTCTTACTCAAATCATCCTATCCAATTAACCCTCTCTTTTCCCGCTGTTTTGTAAACCACTCCCACCATCTCCTTCCTTCCACCTTTACTCACTCTACCTTTTAACCTTCCCTTTTAACTTTAACCCTACTCACATCCATTATTTACTACTCTTTCTTAATTCTTGTTTTCCTTCTTCTTCACCCTCTAATATCACTAATCTAACCCCCTCTATTTCCCTTTAATAACCTTATTTCCTCACTCTCTCTCTCATTACTTCCCTGTCCTTACTATTCCCCTCAGCTTACTCTATTTTGCAAAAACTTTACTTTAACTCATCTACCTTAATTTCAACTATATTTCCTCTTCGCTTATAATGACTCCCTATTACCAATCTATGCTTACACTTTGTTTCTTACTCTTAACTACACTATCCTCAGCCTACTAACCTTCTTTGAAAATCCACTCTATGTCCAGCCAATCTACTCTCCTAAACAAACATTAACTTGCTTAAATATTCCTCTAATCTAATACTCTAACATTACTTCTACCCCCCAACTATCTACTACCCAAATACCATAGACTTTCTCATATTAATCATACCCTTTCCATAGAAAGAAAATTGAAATTAGGCACCTATTCCAAGTGCAACACAACAACTAAACCAATTAATCTCACCTTACAAGACGGAGACATCCACCCCAACCCAGGCCCTACTTACCCACTGTCTACAACCAGTACAACCAGTACACCCAAAACTAATAATAATCTACTAATAGGACATCTCAACATTCAAAGTATAAACAACAAAGTATCTCACCTTCATGCCCTCCTAGATATCCATTCTTTTGACATTCTTTGCCTTTCAGAAACCTGGCTAAAGCCCAACACTAAAGATACAGAAATTTTACCCCAAGGTTATAATATTGTTAGACTCGACCATCTAAAGCATAAAGGTGGCGGAGTAGCAATTCTTTTTAAAAATCAACTACACATTTCCACCCTTCCAGCATATCCTACCCAGGATCACAAAGTAGAAGCCATCATAGCTAAACTCCATCTGAACACCAAGAAATCTATTAACATTATCTGCATGTACTTACCCCCAGGTAATAACATATCCTCTCTAGAAGCCTTTCTCAGCTGGGTATCTAATACTTACCCACAAGAAACTATAATACTAGGTGACGTTAACATAGACTGGAATACTATCAATGCTGATAATCCTACTTCTCACATGAACCTCCATGGCTTCTCCCAAACCATCTCGTCTACCACAAGAATCAATAAACCTAATAACAAAGAAAGTATTCTAGATTGGATACTAATAAACAAAGTCAAACAAACTTATAAAGTAGGAACACTACCAGACGATGTTAGTGATCACTCCTTGACATATATTGCAAGGGAAAAGACTGATTTTCATAACCTCACTAACATTAGAAAAATACTCTCTACTAAACATTTTAACACAGAACTATTTCAAAAGGAACTCAGCAAATGCAATTTGAATCCCCTAAAAGTACTTCCTTTTGAAAAGGCAGTATTATACTTTAATACTACTTTCTTATCCATACTAAATAGTCATGCTCCTGAGCGTACCATTAGAATGAAGACCAATACAGCCCCTTGGCTCTCTAAGGAAACTAAAAAGCTAATTCTCACCAGAAATAACATCTGGGCAAAATGGAGATGCTATCGAAATAACACAGACCTGTTTCATTTCCGCCATCTTAGAAATTTGACAAAAAAAGCAATAATTACTGACAAAAAAAACTTCTACTGCAAACTTCAACAGACGCATCAGAATAATCCCAAACCCTTCTGGTCCTCAATTAATAGACTCCTGTCCCCAGGAACAAACAAAACTCCTACTCCTCTTAACGCAGACCCTGACACCCCTCACCTAACAGCAAATGCTTTCAACTCCTTCTTTAGTGACACTATTCAATCCTTAGCCAGACAAATGAACACCAACTACTCCTTCGCTCCATCTAACCAAGCTGATTCTTCCCCTAACTTTAAACTTCATCCTATCTCTACCTCTTTTATCTACAGACTTATCTGAAAACTTAAGCCGTGTACCCCCTCAGCTGACAAACTCTCCTCTCTCTTTATCCAAAAGGTTGCAAAAGTAATTGCATACCCTATATCCATTCTCATAAACAGGACAATCCAAGAGGGAACCATCCCAGAAATCTGGAAAGTGTCCCATATTATCCCTTTACACAAAGGTGGACACTCAATCGACTATTCCAACTATAGACCTATTGCTCTCCTTTCTCCATTAGCAAAAATTATGGAAAAATGTATTCACCAACAACTGTTACAGTATCTCTCATCACAAAACATAATAGCAGACTGTCAACATGGCTTTAGACCCCACCACAGTACTACCACTGCTTTACTTTCCTTTGTTGACACCATCAATAGGAACCGGAACAATAACTTCTCTCTTCTGCTCTCTTTATTGATCTCTCTAAAGCATTTGATATGGTCAACCATTCCACACTTGTCAACATACTTACATCCCTTTCCCTAGACAACCTTGCTATAAAATGGTTTAAATCTTACCTTAGCAATAGACAACAAGCAGTTCTTTGGGAAAACCATATTTATTCACTACTACCTGTAACTACTGGTGTCCCTCAAGGCTCCATTCTTGGTCCACTTCTTTTTTCCCTATTCATTAATGATCTACATCTAGCAATCCCTCAAGCTACCTGCATACAATATGCAGACGACTCCACCCTGATTTGCTCAGCATCTTCTCCTACTGAACTCTCTTCACTGACTCTAAACATCTTCAACACAGTAGAAACATGGTTTTCTTCACGTTATCTTCTTCTCAACGCCAAAAAAACTAAACTTCTCCTCTTTACTCCTACTACTCGGTCCCCCCCTTACACTTTACCATCTGCTCAAATAATGCCACTGTCATATCACCAATCTACAACAAAACTGTTAGGAATAACCATTGACAATAACCTCTCTTTTGACCAACACTTTAACAACACTATTAAAACAGTGAACAGAAAAATAGGATCCTTATACAGAATTAAACCCTTCCTAACTGACTCTACTAGAGCTAAGATTGCCCACTCTCACCTTATTTCCACACTTTTATATGCTTCACCTATTTTCACTAACCTTAAGAAAGCCAACCTTAACAAACTGGCAACATCCTATAATAACATTGCCAGGTTTGCCACTAGCAACCCCTTCAGAACCCACCACTGTGTGAACCTAAAACAACTAGGTTGGCTGGAATTCCAAAACCTTCTGCTAGCCCCCCAACTTTTCTTTGCCCATAAAATACTGTACCAGCCTAATAACACCCCTATACTCTCAAATCTGTTAATCCCCTATAATAATCTTACTTCCCTTCGGTCTTCTAAGAAACTCTTGACCAGTATAACTAAGTCAAACAACTCAGCTGGTGATTCTCTTTTCTCTAACACAGTAGGAAGGAGCTGGAATCTGCTACCCAGTGAAATAACCCTAATCACATCTTCACCTCTTTTCAAACAAGAAATCAAAAATTACTTCCAAAGTCATTGGCTCTGTTCATGTACTGAACCTGACTAATCTTCTCCCAGGATCTTGCCTTCCCCTCTTCTACTATCTTGTAATCTCTTATTTTAGCCAGCATTGCACCTACTCTAACTCTTTTACCCTTACATTCTTGCTTAACATCATTTAGTCTTTACTTTCTTTTCTTTGTACCCTTTCCTCTCTTAACTGCCTTCCTTTTCTTCTCTCTTATATTCTTGATGCTCTCTTACTCCTATATTACTTATTACTACTGTCTTTACTAACATCGAAGTCTCTTACCTCAGTTTTTGTCTCCTTCTTCTATATGCTACTATCTAATCTTACATCCAGGAATTTTTTTTACCTAAAATTATTATAATTTTACTTAGGTACTTTTATAAGCATTTCTGCTTTTGCTTCTACTATATCCTTGCAGTTTATTATAATTTTTATTTGTAGGTCTTGTTGTATTTTCTATTTGCATTTTTCTGTATTTTGTATTTTTTTGTATGTTATTATGTGGAGCTTTTCTCCCCGGGCCTCTACTGAAAATGGAAATATATCCAGCTAGACTAGCCCGGTCAACAAATGTAAAATAAATAAAATAATAAATAATTTCTACTTATGTGGGTCCAGGAGATTTCTGCTTAAGTCGTCTGCCAGTGAATTCTGTTTGCCTGGCAGGAACTGAGCTTGCAGATGCACTTGGTTGCTCAAGGCTGTGTTCCACAGGGCCGTGGCTAACCTGTAGAGTGGGTAAGAATGGGTTCATAGGTTCATAGGTAGGTACTAGGCTGTTGGACCTAGGGCTTATACAAGCCTAGCCAAAAAGGTACTCTGGCTTTCGCCGCCCAAGAAAATTATTTTCCTGTGCCCCTATCAAGCAGACCCACAGAAATGATCTTCAGGGTGAATTTCTTATTACCCATCCAATCATCAAGATTTTTCTTGAAGAGTGCTAATGAGGAGCTCTGTTTGACATAGATGGGTAGTCTGTTCCAGAGTATGGGAAGTCTCTGGGACAGGAATCTATCCCTCCAGCATGTTCTGTTTATTGTGGTGATAAGGTTTAGGTCCCTAGAGCATGTAGCACGGAGGGATTGGGATTTCTTTAAGTGAAGCATGTCCAACAGCTCTGGGTTTGACATAGCTTTGTATGCTAGGCAGAGATCGCCTCTGAGTAGGCGATATGTGACAGAGTAAAGCTGGAGTTTTTTGAGTCGTTCTGCGTAGGGCATCTGTTTGAGGCCAGTAATCCTCTTTGTGAGGTATTTCTGCGGCCTTTCCAGTTGTTGTAGATGTCTTGTGAGGTACATACCAAAAGGGGCGTTGTATTCTATAATGGGTCTAATGAGTGATGAGTAGAGGGGAACAATGACCTCTTTTTTTATGGATGAGTAAACTTTTGTAATGAGGTGTGCTATGTAGAAGGATTTCCTGACCACTGTGGCAATGTGATTATCAAAGGAGAGACTACTGTCCACCTGTATCCCAAGGTCTCTTATCACACTTTCAGTGTTAAGTAGACTACCGCCTACATGATAGTTTATGGATACAGAGTTTTTACCAAAGGGGATGACAATGCACTTTTTGGCATTAAGCATGAGACCACGGCTTTGACACCAGGCATCTGTTTCAGTGAGACCCTTTTGTAGGATGTCCACATCATTAGGAGTTTCGATTGTGGCTCCTAGTTTACAGTCATCTGCGAATTTAGTTAGCCAAAGACCGTCTGTGTTAGCCTGTACTTCAGAGAAGTAGATACCAAACAGGAGAGAACCCAGGACTGAACCCTGTGGTACTCCACTTGTCACTGGTCTGAAGTCTGACTTGGAGTCTGCTACTTTCACAGTGTGGCTTCTGTCAGTAAGCCAGTTGGCAACCCACCTTGTGACATAGGGATTTATACCTAGTTTAGTGAGTTTATCTATAATTCCAGAGTGGGGGGATGGTGTAGAATGCCTTGGTGAGATCTAGATAGGCTGTGTGAACTACCTTACCCTCGTCTATGGCTTTGGTGACTGCTTCAAAGAAGTCTATCAGGTTTAGGAGACATGATCTGCCTTTTACAAACCTGTACTGTGTGGGATCCAGAGTTTGGAGATCTCCAATGTCTTTGTTTATGAGTTCCATGATGATACGTTCCATGGCCTTGCAGACCAGGCTCATCAGGCTAATTGGCCAGTAGTTCCCGGGGTCTGTTTTGGCCCCCCCTTTGTGGAGTGGGATAACCGTCGCTGTGCGCCATTCAATGGGCACAAAGCCTGAGGTGAGGCTATGATTGAACATGGTACTTAGGTGGAGTGCCAGTTCATTCTGTAGTTCATGTAGAAGGCAGCCTGGGATGTTGTCCGGTCCGATGGATGCTGTGTTCTTGGCTTTGGAGAGTGAGGTTTTTACCTGTGCAGCCGCGATTACAGGAACTTTGCATTCTTCCAGTATAAAGATGGGCCCTTTAGGGGGTGGGAGGGGGGTAAAGTTAGCACTAAACCAATCTGCCAGGATGTTGGCAATATCATTTGGTTCTATATATTTAGTGTCATTGTGCTGTAACTCTGAGCAGATCTGAGTGTTGCCATTGAGATTCTTGACATAGCTATAGAATGCTTTGTGGTTGTCTTTAGAATCAGTGGCAATTTTGTTTTCATAACTAGCTTTGGAGGATTTTATGAGGGATCTCAGCTTCTTACTGAGGCTGACCAGGGAGTTCCTCCAATCGTGGGATTTTACTCTTTTTTGCAACAGTTTCTTTCTTCTGTTGTAGAGTTTGTTTATGGCAGAAGACCACCAGACTGGCTTCCTTTTTTTTTGGAGGATAGCATCTTCTTTCTGTTAGGGATAGCATGATCCATGCACTTGTGTAAGTGCTTATACAGTGCATTTGTGTAGGATTCAGCAGTCGTACCTCCATTGTCCATCTGCATGGGTGTCGTGAAGTTTGCCACTTCTGTCTTAAGAAGCGTGAAGTTGGCTTTGGAGAAATTGTTTTACGGTTGTTTTCCTAATGGGGGGTGGGAGCAGGATGTGGATGTCTAGGGTGATTAGCTTGTGGTCAGATCTAACCAACTAGGAGCTGACCTCTGGTGTGAAACACCAATCGCCCATGTTGGTGATGACCAAGTCTAGGATACTGCTGCCCCTGGTGTGGTTGTGGATAAGTTGATCCAAGGCGTTGGAACTGATGAATTCCAGAAAACGTTGAGCAAAAGTGTTGGTATACGAGTAGTTTTCCCAGTTAATGGTGAGGTAGTTGAAATCACCCATTATTAGGGTGTTGGGTTGTACCTTAATATTTTCCAGTGTATCAAGAAAAGAGGAGTGGGAATTCTGGGGCATGGTGGGGGGTCTGTAGCAAGCTACAATCTGGATTGCGGTTTTGCCCAGAGTTAGTTGAACTTGGATAATCTCGGATGCATTATGCTGAGAAACTAGCTTGGAGGTGTGGATGTCCTTAATGAATATGGACACGCCTCCACCTTTACTGTTTCAGTCTAGGTTTGGTGGCCGAAAGGTGTGGGATGAATTATAGCGTGGTAATGCAGGGGTGCTCTCTGGAGCTTTGAACCAGGTCTCTGTCACTGCACAGATGTTAGCTGTTCCCCCTGTTTGTTTATGTACCACATAACTGTGGTGTTGTCAATTTTTATCAGCAGCTGTCCTGGAAGGATTAGATATTTGAAGGCTGTCAGAGCATACTGTACAGCTAACATCTCTTTCTGATTGATGTGCAGGAGAATTTGTCCTGGGATCCACTTTCCCTGAATGCATTTGCCCGCCATGTGACCCCCCCATGCATAGTCTGATGCATCTGTAGTCAGGGTTTGGGCGGTGAGGGGTTGAGTGAAAGGCAGTCCCTTGTTGTGGTTGCATACTTCTGCCCACCAAAGGAACACTGCCCTTAGACAAGGAATGATTGGAATGACTTTTTCCAGGTCCTGAGAATGTTGGCACCAAAGACTTTTTAAGTACCATTGAAGTTTCCTCAGATGCAGTCTTGCATATGGAATTAGCAGAATGCATGAGGCCAGGAACCCTAGGGATTGCAGTATTTTCCTTGCAGATAGCTGGGTTTTGGTGGCCATGTGTCTGAAGTAGTTGTTCAAATAGATCTGTTTTTTTTCTGGAGTGAGAAAAGCCATCTGGGGAGTTGTGTTCAAGCTTGCTTCCAGGAATAAAAATTTTTTGACTGGGCACCAGTTGTGAGTTCTTTTTGTTGATGGTGTATCCCAATAAAGATAGGAGTCTTTTTACAAATGGCAGGTGTTGAAGAAGTAATTCCTGACTGTCCACCTGAATTAGACAATCATCCAAGTATGGGAAAATTTGGATATTTCTCTGCCTGCAGTATGCAATGACTGGAGCCAGGCACTTTATGAATACTCTGGGTGCAGTAGATAAGCCAAAGGGAAGTGTAGAGAACTGATAGTGCATACAGCCTGCTCTGAAGTGGAGACATCTCCTGCAAGACTCCCTTATGGGGATGTGCAGATAGGCTTCTTTTAAGTCTAGGGTGACTAGCCAGGCATCCTTGGCTAGCATAGGGAGAAGCTGTTGCAGGGTTAGCATTTTGAATTTTCGGACCACCAGAAAGGTGTTGAGAATTGATAGATCCAGAATTGGACACAAAGAGCCCTCTTTTCTGGGCACTAGGAACAGTCTGGAGTAGAAACCCTGTCCCCTTTGTTCTACTGGAACAGGATGGATGGCCCTGATATTGAGCAAGGAATGTACTTGCTTTTGAGCCTCTGCCCACTGGTTTGGAGGAAGGTCTGGAAACCCACTTGGGGTTGGAAGGGAATAGAAGTAGAATCTGTACCCCTGGGATAAAATACCTAGAACCCATCGGTCCTGAGTAATGGACATCCAGTTTTTGGCATGAAGGGCAAGTTTTCCTCCTAGGGGTGCAAGTAGATGGGCAGGGCTGGGAAGGATAATTGACAAGTCATTGTGAACTTTTACCATAGGGGGATGGCTTGCCACTCCCTCTTTTTGAGGTGGGAGCACTCCAGTGTTTAGATCTCTGCATACCCTGATACTGTAGTCTTGGTGGTCTGGTTCCCCTGGGTTTGGACTGTGAAGGCCTGGAAGGGGCTGGAAAGGAACATTTTTTTGTAGGCCAATGCCTACTGAATCTAGGTGGCTGCACTTTGAAGAATTCTTTAACAGTTTGCATATATTTAGCTTTTTCTTCCATCTTTTTAAGAACCTCTTCTGCTTTGGTGCCAAACAAACGGTCTTGATTTAAAGCAGCATCTTGTAATTTTGATTTGACATGATCTGGCAAGGTTTGTTCCTTCAGCCAAGCATGCCTTCTCAGTACAGATCCAGTGACTGCAGCCCTGCAAGATGCCTCTAGGGCATCAAAGCCACACTGCAAAGTATGTTTACTAACTTGGTTTGCAGAATGCATTAACTCTTGTAAATCTTTATTTTCTGCACAGTCTGGAAGTAACACCATTTTATGTTTAATTTGTTCCATAATATGTTGCTAGTACTTCAACATATGAAACTGGCAATTCAATGTCCTGATGGCAAGAGTTGCAGAGGTATATACCTTCTTACCCCATTTGTCTAAAGCTCTGAAATCTTTGTCTGAAGGAGTAGGGTTTTTGGCTGTAGTAGCCTTAATACCTTTAGGCCCCTGGGAAATGGTCTCTGGATCCGCAGTAGGATTCTTAAAGAGAAATTTGTGAGAATCAGGTACTCTTAGTACCTGTCAGGTTTTCTAGGGGCCGGTGGTAAAGTGTCTTTAGTAAGACTGGATTCCATAAAGACATCATCTACAACATCCAGGACAGGGGGTATAGCTAGGGGCCTGAGCTGAGGCAACTCAAAAAATTCTCTGAGTCTCTTTTTGGACTGAGGATAATCCTGGCATTCCCAGTGGAAATGCTCTCTTAAAGTATGCAAGGTTTCACCAAAAGAAAAATCCTCTGGATGGGAGGCAGAGGGAATGGATTCCTCTGCATCTGAATCCTCAAAGGTAGATAAGGGTATGTCCTGGTAATCAGAAGGGTCAGTCATCGGACTCCAGGTCTGTAGAATGAGAAAGAAACTCAATTATTGATCTCTTAGCAGGGGAAGGCTGGCTTCCCCCTAATAAGGGTGATAAGGTCTTCAGCCATTCTAAGCATTTGTTTTTGAGGCATGGGAGCTTGAGCATGCACTTTGGTCGTCGGTTTTCTAGGCGTAGTGTGTACTCTGGGCCTGAGAAACTCTGTAGTTTTAGATAAAAAAGAAGTTGTCAGTTTAATGCGAATATCGGTAGGTCGGAATACACCCTCAGAAGCTGGTGCCTGCACAGCGGCTCCAGACCCATCCAAGGTAGAGACATCCGCAGGTTCCATAGTCGAAGAAGCATCTCGCGGCATACCGGACTCAGAATGGGTGTCAGCAGAGGCCTGCGAATCTGTAGCAGCAGGCATCAGGGGCTGCAAAGGTGCCTCACTGAGTACCGGCGGACTGGCGACTAGCTTAATGGATACGTCGTCAGCAGTTTTTGACCTATGCGGTCTGTCTCTATCTTTGCACTTTTTAGGAAGATCGGTAGTCGGATGGCTTACCGAAGTCATTTCAGAATATGGAGAACGACAGCGAAAGAATTTAGTGACAAAAATGGCCCGACAACAAATGGTTCGGGTGTTAAACAAGGCACAAAACTGACAGCGAGGGACATCGTGGTCTGGGCCTAAACAGATGACGCAGTAAGAATGAAAATCTCTGTGATGCATTTGATTTCTACAGGCAAGATAATTGTCAACTTTTTCTGACATCGGTTAGAGCAAGAAAAAAGAATCCCCAAGGGGGTACTTAGTTTTAGAAGACTTCAGGTTTGAAACTCGAAAAACGAAAATTTCAGGTAGTGGCCAACCGGCACTTGTGAACCGCTTCTGCTTCGGGCTCCTTCTCGGCAAGAAAGACTGTGATGTAATGGCATCGGCTGCCTGTTTTATACCCCTGACGACCTGACGTCATGGAAGAAGTAACAGCATCCAATGCAGAAATCCCAAAACTCTGGTATTCGGGCCAACTGAGGGCTACCTGCAGGCAGATAACCTAAATGTGATGACTGCAACAGTGAAACACAAAGAACATCATAAGATGTCGTTGGGAGGGGGCACAAAAGGGCAATACCACAGGCGGTAGGCAGATTTCACAGGCAGAGAAATCCTACGTGTGACTGGAGGTATGTGCTTGTGTGCTAGAAGCACTCCGTAAGTGTGAAGCAAAGGAAATCATTTATATTGGCAAAGGAATTTACATAATGTTGTTCATTAGTACACAGATCAATTACCAGACAACCTTGAAAAGCAAGGGTATTGCAACAGAAAGGATCACTGTACAATTCAGCAACCACAATGTAGTAAGGAACTTCCTAAGAATCTACTTAAACAGTAGGTGTCTGCAGCATCTTGTTTTTAAAGCTGGTTTAGCTGTTACAAAACACTTTTTTTTTCTAATTTCAATGCAGGGTAATAAATAAAAGACTTAATAGTAACCTATCCTCAGTTAGAAATCCTTCTCTTTCATTTAAAGCATACCAGAGTGTCAGTATGTGTGCATATTCCTTTCTGCTTCTGTTTGTTTTCCTTAATAGACCCAACCACCACCTACAGACATTTTTGCTTGTTTCTGGCCGACAGAAAACAAATGTATCACTTCTAAATGTCAAATACCTCCAGTGGTTATATTAAGTAATTTTAAAAGTATGCAGAGGATAGCATATCCCTGATGCCCATAAGCAAACAAAGTTTCACTTCAGAAAAGGTTATTTAAGCTACTGAAGCTGAGTTTCTTTCCCCCACGGCTCCTGTTGCATCTACTTTAAGTAACTAAGCAATACATCACCTCAGCTTGCTGAGTTCCACCCCTCCTCCCCACTCAAAAAAAGCAAGGAAGACTAATCAGTCTCATTTTGGCTCCTTTGTGAAAGGAAAAGCGAAAGTGAAAGTGAAATCTTTACAACAAATCATAACAACACAACATCTATGCAAAAACTATTTGGCCTGTTTGAACTTTACCAGTGGCTAGAGTGCAGTGTTATTTGTCTCATTCTTCTAAAGATATATATCTACATCTATCTATCTATATATATATATATATATATATATATATATATATATATATATATATATATATTTATTATTTATATACATATACATATTTATACACACACACCCACGCTCAGGCTCATGCACGCACTACAGACAGAAACATGCATATCACATAAATCCCCTGGGTACAATGGTAAATATCATTTTGAAAACATAACTGTAATTCTTCACCAGTATCTGGACATAGTAATACTGTGAAAGTATTAATGGTTTTACAGCATTATCACTGTGAATGACAGCATCCGCTTTACTGAATTTTTGCACATTTTCCTTATTTAAATGTTTGTCTACTCAGTTAAATGACTAACCCTTTCTCTTTTTTCCATTTGTTATTATTGTTACACTTGAACAGTACTAACGGCATTTTGAACACGTGTGATAAGCATTCCATAATAATTAGTGTACTTGTATGACAGTCTCACTATTGACTATATGCTAGTATAATGAGAAACAGTCTGAACTCCCCTCCTGATGAAGCCCCCCCCCCCCCCAAGCACTTTGGCTGTATGGTACAGATGTGGCTAGTTTATGTACACACCTTCACTTACATTAATTTAGCATTTAATGTGTCACTGTTTCCCCAGAAGCCAGAAGAGGGATATAAATGTTTTGCACAGGTCTACTGTTTCTCCCTCCTAGCATAGCAGAAATTACACTATGAAGCCAGACATCTCCTGTCAGACACAGCCAGTACCTGCAAAGTGGCTATATATCAATGCTACTGTTGTTTCTTCATCACCCAGCTATGAGAAGGCTCTTTCATGTCATACTTAAAGGATGAGCTACAAACCTGATTACTGATGAGTGAATACTAACATTAATAACACAGTGATCCACTGTTACATGTCTGACTATGTTATCAGGTATTATAGTACAAACAGACAGACAAAGATGACACTGGTGCTTTTATGTTAGTCTTCTGCATAGTGGCCAGCTTTCCTGGCCTGTGACCATGAGGACAATCTGTAAGAACTTTCTGTCAGGAGAGCTGTAAAAGTTGCTCAAAGAAGGAGGAGAATCCATAAAAATGTAATGCCAATGAGCATTGAATGACTCTGAGCTTCATATAATAAAAACAGGAAGAACAGAACAGAGACTCGTGTAACTGTTAACTGATTTCCTGCCTACTCACTGTGTGATGGGTTACACCTGTCATTTTCATGAATGTTACAAGGCTTTGGGTGCCCCGCCGGTATTTGGACATCACAAAGTCAAGCAAACAAAGCAAACTGCAGATCAAAGAGCTATATATATATATCCTGATGTGCATTCAAGACTCATTATGCTATGGGGGGGGGGGGGGGTTGTGAATTTTCCATGACGCCTTGATAAAAGCGGGTTTACAAATATTTCTATACAGTTGTTTTTTTCCATTTTGGAAGGGTCTCTACAGTTGGGTCCCACATACATCTGCTATAAGATTTTTTGCACTTTTATATGAGATGCATTTGGTACCACTGAAGTAAATGTATAAATTGATTTCAGTAAAATTAATGTTTAATTCTCTACTATACACTGCTAATGATCCGTAAATGGTGAAACATGTCTTACAGTTAGAGAAGTCAGGTTTACTGGCTTGAGTGTGTTGTCATCAGCCTGTGTATTGAAACACTTTTTATTTTTTTACATAGAATGTTCATATTTCCCATTACATTTTGATAAAATAAGGTTGGCAATAGTTCTTCTATATGCTGGAAAGGATAGTGTGCAAATATCTTTCTACAGATTTTTCTCTATTTTGTCGGGGCCTCTCTTTTGAGAGTCTATGTCTGCTGTGGGACTTTTGTTTTAATCTTTTATCCATGCTTGCAATGAACACAAGTCTTGTTAGTGGTGTGGGTAATGCCAGGAATCAATAAGCAAAGGAAGTTAGAACAAACAGGTGTTAAGAACTAAGTCCAAGCAATACATGATTAAAACAGAGTAACAAGTAAATGGAGAAAAATCACCTTGAAAAACACCTTGTTCACACCTGTGGTATAATAAAATGGACTTTTCAAACCTTGTTTTTTTTTTTATTCATTACCTGACACATAGCAGACCATAAGAAACTTTATAAGCACTTACCGTCTCACTGATGTAGGCCTGTGCGTCATCCAGGTATTGAAGTGCATACTGCTCTGGGTTAGTCAGGCTCCAACTGAAAATGAAAAAGAGAAGCAATTATTTCCAGGAGAGTAATTATGGGGAAACAAATGAATGTACACATATACATCCATATATATAAGTATTATACAAATATATATATATATATATGTGTGTGTGTGTGTGTGTGTGTGTGTGTATAAATATCTATCTATCTATATATATATATATATATATATATATATATATATATATATATATATATATATATATATCTGTATCTATATATATATGTTCGTGTGTGTGTGGTGTGTGTGTGATATATATATAAATATATATATATATATATATATATATATATATATAGATAGAAATGCACATATACATATAAAATGTGAGTGCGTGCCTCTTTACTCATCCCTCATCAGGCCCATAATTGAGTACAATGCCCCTTTTGGGATGTACCTTACCAGACACCTGCAGCAACTGGAAAGACCCCAAACGTACATCACCAAGAGGATCAAAGGGCTCAAACAGATGCAATATGCTGCCCGGTTAAAGAAACTCCAGCTCTACTCAGTGGCATACCGCCTGCTCAGAGGCGATCTGTGCCTGACGTATAAAGCCATGTCCAACCCGGAATTAATGGACATGCTGCACCTCAGAAAATCCAAATCCTATCGAGCTATGCCGAGACTTGAACCTCAGCACTGAAATAAATAGGACATGCTGGAGGGACAGATTCATAACCCAGAGGCTCCCTTCACTCTGGAATAAAATCCCAGTCCAGGTTAGGCAGAGTCCCTCATTGACTCTCTTCAAGAGGAATCCTGATGAGTGGATGGGAGATCGTAGGTTTACCCCGGGTATCACTTCTGTGTCACTGTTAGACAGAGGCACAGTATACTAACCTCAAAAAAGGGCATAGCAAAATTAATTTAAAATGGGTGGCGAAAGCCAAACACACTCTGGCTAGGCTTATAAATGCCCTAGGGCAGATAGCCTAGTATGAACCTATGAACCTATGAACCTATAAAGGTGAGCTAGGAAAACATCCTCTAGACTATCATTCACATGAATGCTTTTTGAAAAGACAAACTTTTTATTAATTAGCTGGTGCAGAGGATTAATGCTCTGAGCTGTTAACAAGCTGCCTTCTATAGTCCATGGTTTGTTTCCCTCAGCTTCCATTTTCCTAAATGTGTCACTCTGAGCAAGTCATTTAATCAAACAGTGTTCTTGGGATGAGTGTGGAAAAGGTCCACTGGGATCAGTGCTGTACCTCAGATAAAAATACAAATAAATAAATAAATAATATATCAGTAAGTCCTAAGGCTTATGCTGTCCTTCTTGAATGCTTTTAAAAAGCCATGGAATGTTCCCTCCTCTAATTCTTATATGGACAAAATATGGCAGACAATGTCTACAACTTGATCAGATGGTACTAAAAATCCTTTGTCAAAATACCACATGCCAGCTGGAATCATCTGCCCTAACATAATATATCTCAAAGTAAATATACAACCTTAGGAAGAAATTATCTGGGCACCAGAAGGACAAGCAAAAAGGTAGGTGTTTTATTAGCAATGGTTAATCTACATTGTTAAGTATCATTTTTGCATGTTAGGCCTACAAACAATGCAAAATAACGTGTTCCCCTTTATAACATACAGTAGTAATACTCAAAACACATTTTCTACATAATAACTGACTATGTAAATGAATACTCCCCTTTAAAGGTGAGCTAGAAAAACATTTTCTAGACTATCATCCACATTATTGCTTTTTAAGAAGATATACATGCTATCGCTGGTCCATTCTTTTCAAAATATAATTAAGTTACAGCTAAGCAATTTTTGTTTAACTATAGGAATATCCCTATACCAATGATGGCAATAGTCATTCCCTCCACATGGGTGAACCAACAACTGACCAGGGGACTACAAATCCATCAGTCTAACAAGCCTAATAATAATATAAAAAAGGATGTGGGTAAAGCAGTGCATACTGCGTATCTTGGTGTCCCAACTAAAATGTCGGTGCTCGAAATGATGAGTGCCGTCAAGCCAAATAAAAGACTGAAAACATAGGAAAGCAGAAAATTTTGAAAATTGCTCTTCACTTTTAAACTTCTTTTAGCAGGGTGGCAAGTCCCCCTAAACCATTCATGTGGGGGACAAGCTTATCCCAGCCCCCAGACTTATACATACCAAATCTGAGAATGCCACACCTCAAGAGAAAAGGGAATATTTCAAGAAATGGCATCTCAGACTTAGCATAGGTAAGTGTGGGCAGCTGCTCTTTTTAAGTCATACCTTGGACTAATCTCTAGGGGATGGTGGAGCCTGGCACAAGGGTGGGTGGCATCTGTGAAAGCTCTGGATCAGAATGGAGGGGGAAACATGGGCTATTTTCCATGGAAAAGGAAATGTATTGCAACAATTAGCTTTTGATAAAGATCAGTGAAAAGAATTCTATTTAATCATGTCACTCTTTTGCATTTATATTCATTCCAATGTTTAAAATGTATAAAAGCTCTCAGACATTCTGGTCTTGGGCCACAAAGTTATTTGCCAGCTACCAAATAAACATAGGTTGGCCATCTCAGTTCATCAGACTGCATATAATACATCAGTTCATATGTGATTGGGAATGTCAACAAAGGAATGAAACAAGGTGGAAAAAAATATTAATATGCCCTAAGAGAAAATGCTTTCAGATGTCATGATGACGATCATCATCATAACCCCTTTTTCCCATTTCTACATGGCATAGTAGTGTTGTGTCAACTGTTGTCATCTCTCTCGATTCAATGCACTCTCCTACCTTCTTCAGCAATCACGTCTGACTGCCACACGTCTTCATCTCTTTATTGGATGCCCTGTTTTCCTCTGGCTTTTCTCCTGTCTGTCCCAAATTGTCTTCACTGTTCTCTTTGATCTTCTCTGCAATTATAGGTACGTTAGGTTTTGCTTGGATGTCCTAATTTCTTCATCTGTCCAACAGTGTACATCCTATCACCTGTCCCAGGCACTTCATCTCCATCACCTCTAGCTTTCTCATCCGCTCTGCCATTTCTGCCCAGGTTTCTGACAATTAAGCAGTACTGGTCACACCAATGTTTTGTACACCTTACTTCTCAGTTTCTCTGGCATTCTTCTGTCACACTACCCTTGACACATTGTGCCAGTTGGCTTCAACCATTCTGATTCTAGCTTTAACCTCCTCATTCAGACTTCCCTTCTCCTCAACCACCTCTCCCAGATACTTGACTGTGTTAACTTGTTCCACTGTTTTCTTTTCTATCTCAGTTCTCAACTTCTTCTGATTTCCTGCATTTACTTCCATTACAACTGTCTTATCTGACTTTGGGTTCATCCCATATGCCTTCAGATTTGCATTCCATTCCCTTCCCCTATCCTTTGCTGAAGTTCTTGCTCAGAGTCTTCCTGTAATGCCACATCACTGTATAAAGTAACTTTGATTATATGTCTTCTCTTACCTGTTTGCTAATGTAGTCCATCACCAGTGTGAATATCAGAGGGCTAAGACCTGAATCCTAATAGCCACACCCACTGACTGCCCCTCTGTGAGACCAAACACTGCTTGTACTTGAGCCACAGCCCACATTAAATTTACCAAAGTTTCTAGGATTTTGAACCATCATAGGACAGTCAAGCTTTCTGAAACCTTGTCATAAGCTTTCTCAAAAATTGAATGCCCAGTTAAAATCTTTCCTCATCTCCAGCTTCTTCTCAACTATCTGTCTAATTGCAAACATCAAGTCAGGTATGTTGTATCCTGCTCGGAATCTGAACTGCTCATCTCCCATCATACTTTCTACTATTCTATGTATTTGTTTATCAGTCACCCTCTCCAGACCTTTTATGCAGTGCAACAGTAGTTTGATACCTGTGTACTGCCCACAGTTGTGGATGTCCCCTTTGTTCTTGTGCACTGGCGCTAGAATACTTATTCTTCAGTCATGTGGGATATGCCTTTTTCTCCATACTGCTATGAGTACCCTCAGAAGCCATTACTCCCATAGCTCACCTAACATCTTTATCATATCTGCTGTGACCTCATTTGAGACTGCTGCTTTCCCTGACTTCATTTTCCTTAGTGCAGTTCTGACTTCTATGGTGGACTTCTCCTCTTCTTTCAATGTACACTATGTCTGGTGCAGTACAGCTTCTGCGGGGTTTTCTTTACTGAGTAACTGCTTGAAATACTCCATCCATCTGCCTTTGATGTCCTGAGGACTAGTCAGCAGGTTGTTGATGGCATGCCTTATTAAGGGTGTCTGACGATCTTCTTTATCTTTATATTTTTGCCTTGCAACCTGGCAGTCTTTTTATTTCATCTACCGAGTCACTTTCCAGAAGCTAGTAGAGTGCCTCTGATGCCTTGTTCTTTGCTATTGCAAATCATCTCTTAGCCTCTTTGTTAGTCATCCAGTATGCTGGCATCATGAAAAACAAACTACAGCATGTTGGCACACTTTTATGCTCCATATCACCATGTACAGATGATGTTTCTGGATCTGGATCAAAAATAACACCCCCTTACCTCAAAGAGTATTTTCCAGAAAATCGATTTAATACCTGCCAGGCCTGGTGAAAGAGTAGGAAGTGGACCACTCATCCTACATAAAACTCTCATGCAAATGCAGTTAAGTTATAACAAGGACCAAATATGTCCCAGAATGGTTAATAGTCAAGCCTATATCTAAGAACAAAATAATGTAATGCTGGCAGTTTGAATAAAGAATTCAAATCTAATTCCCAAAACACCTTTATTCAACCATAAAGCACATATGAATGAACACTTTCATCCATTTAAAATGCAGGACATCATCAAAATGAATAAACTAACAAAACACTCCCATGTTATACCAGCCATGACTTGAGAATTAATTACTAATTATTGTATAATAAGCAGCAGAAGACCTCATTTAATAAAAGCAGTGTAAGAAAAAATTAAATTCTTAAACAAATAATGAATTCAAATCAATAAAATTAATAAAATATTATCAATCTTTAAAAAGTGTTTATGAAGTGAGTTTTTAAAAACGTTGAAGAAACAGCTTGTAAAATTGTTTGTTTATAAATGAATTTGAGAATTAAAATAGTGAATTATTAAAACCTGATTCCTGAAATGCATGAAGTTTAAGTTGACACTTAACCTCTTTTGCCTCTAATTTGACCTTTGCATTGTCACCTCTAGGAATGTGCCTTATCTGTTCTAAAATACCAAACTGGAATGTCTTAAGGTTTGTGCATATTCTGGAATGCTTAGTGCATTGTTCTCAATTCTTTTTCCTATTTCATAATTATGCTCGTATATACGTCTATGGAGGGATCTACTTTGAAAGCTCGAAAGGCCAGATTACTGAATGTGATTTTCACAAGATGACAACATCAAAACCTTGATTTCCCGAACGTGAAAGTTTTACCTGGGTAAGTAAACACTTGCCCAGATCTGCATGGAAACACACCACAGTATGTAAAACCCATCTAGGTGGAGGGCTGCACCCCCCCACACACACACACCCACCCTAACTATGTATACCAACTCCTGGATCACACTACAGTGGGAAAAAAGGGCATATTTCCCCAGGTTGGACAAATGTTTACTTATCGTAGTAAAATTTTCTCGTTTGGGAAAATCAAGGTTTCCATGTTTTCTTCTCATGAAAATCATGTTCGGTAATTGGCCTTTCGAGCTTTCAAAGTAGATCCCTACAGAGACACCTCTCCATTTTGCCTACATAAAAATGGGCAACTTGAGCACTTAGCAAGATAGACAACACCATTAGACTGACAATTGCCTTTGCTGAATTCAACAGAAGAAAGTGTTTCATTCTCCAGATACAAAGTTTTGACCTCAAAAATATAGGGATATTGTGCACAAGCCCCACATCTAGTATCCCAGCTTTGTGAGTTCCATGCCTACATCTAAAATAAACATGTCCTTCACCTAGCTATTGCCTGCCTCCTTTAGTGGCTGTTGGTGAAGCACCCACCAAGAGGAGAAAACGCTGAGAGAAGAAGGGATCCACTTTTGAGATTTGAAGTATTTTTTCTCTGTTTATTTGCTAAGTTTTTCTGCATAGTTGCCTAGTTTGAGCATTTTCTGGCTTGTTAAACTTGATTTCTGCATTAGTGGCTGTATTTAGAGCACAACCAAAAGCTGTTTACTGAATTTCCTGTTTGCACTTAATTTTAAAATCGTTTTTTCTCAAAACTTGCATATTTTCTGTCTTTGACCTAGCACTCTTGTGTGGGGTCATTTACTGCACTGTTATAACTTGATATTACTTGTGAACCTCTGCTATCTCTGAAAAAACAAAAACAAAAAAATCTTGCTTTTTTCCCACTTTTCTGAGATTTAAAAAAGTTCAGTTACAGGCTTGCTGTTCCTGAACTGTTTGTAAGTTTCTGTGAGGCCATTTTTGCTTGGGCTAAAGGAAAGTCTCTCTGTTGATTAGTGGCAGTGAAAAACATTGAGCAGCTCCCCTGCCCTTCCGTGGGAGTGGTTACTGACTTGAAACTGTAGTTTTATTGACCAGTAGGGGTCATTTCCAAAACTCCTTCATCTTCCTCTCTTAAACCCTAGTTGCCTCGTGGGTTTGGCGTCTTTTCAGGCTTGTTGGCTGTTGGTGAAGCACCCACCAAGAGGAGAAAACGCTGAGAGAAGAAGGGAGCCACTTTTGAGATTTTAAGTATTTTTTCTCTGTTTATTTGCTAAGTTTTTCTGCATAGTTGCCTAGTTTGAGCATTTTCTGGCTTGTTAAACTTGATTTCTGCATTAGTAGCTGTATTTAGAGCACAACCAAAAGCTGTTTACTGAATTTCCTGTTTGCACTTAATTTTAAAATCGCTTTTTCTCAAAACTTGCATATTTTCTGTCTTTGACCTAGCACTCTTGTGTGGGGTCATTTACTGCACTGTTATAACTTGATATTACTTGTGAACTTCTGCTATCTCTGAAAAAAAAACAAAAAAAAAATCTTGCTTTTTTCCCACTTTTCTGAGATTTAAAAAAGTTCAGTTACAGGCTTGCTGTTCCTGAACTGTTTGTAAGTTTCTGTGAGGCCATTTTTGCTTGGGCTAAAGGAAAGTCTCTCTGTTGATCAGTGGCAGTGAAAAACATTGAGCAGCTCCCCTGCTCCCGTGGGAGTGGTTACTGACTTGAAACTGTAGTTTTATTGGCCGTATTGGGTCAATTCCTGGCTCTTTCCAGCCCCTGCTATCAAGCACGCTTTAGCGTGCTTTAGCGCAATTTAGCGCGGAGTTGCCACTAGAGCAGCATCGGGCAGCGCCGGTTTAACAAGGTTAAACTTTTTCTGGCTCCATAAAGTCTGTTCTTCATTTTTCCCTTAGAACTGCTCTACTAGTAATCTAAACAGTATATCCCTTAACTAAAAAGCGCAGCACTTGTTCCTAAAAAGCTTTTTTTTTTTTCTCCAAAAAAAAAAAAAAGCTCAGCACTTGTCTTAAAAGCATCTTCTTTTCAGGCTTAGCACTTCTGTATTATACAAAGTCCCTCACTAGCGAAACCCCCCCCCAGGAGTACCCACTTCCTTACTAAGTCCTCTCTCATTCAGTTACACCCCAAACTTCTTAATTTCTCTAGCATGTCGAAGGGCCAGATGCTGGCGTCCTCTCCTGTCCAGTTGGTGAATCTGGGAATATTGAGGCAATGTTACAATTGCCTCATGTACACAGACAACCCTCTCCTCCTCCCACATAACACAAATACTTGAGAGATGCAGCTATTTAGCCAAACTGGAGGCTGAGCTCTCTCAACTCAGGACTGGCAAGACCAGACAGGAGGAGAAGGCAACTACACACACCACAAAACCAGTCTCACATAAAGCTATCACAACAATGAATCAAACACATAAACACACAAAGACATACTCGGAGGCTCTGAGCAAAAATTTACCTAAACAGCAGAGGCCTCCAAAGCAGACACCCAAGCAACCGCCACCTCATGACACACCACAGGCAACACATAAAACACAAAATCAGTGTGCAAAGCAGTCACAGCCCTTAAGGCCAAATACAACACCAAACATACTTGTCATAGGTGACTCCATAGTCAGACAAACTGACGTCCCACTCACCAGGCTGAACAAGGAGAGGGTCACAGTAAGCTGCCTATCGGGCGCTAGAATCCGCCACATAACACAAGCACTGGTCACTCCACAGCAAGTACAAATATGACACAGTCATTGTCCATGCTGGTGTGAACGACCTGAGACTTACCTCCCTGGACTACATGAAAAGAGACATAGAGGAGCTCTCTGATTATGTAGCCCAGGCAGGTATGACCCTGACCCTGAGCAGCATCCTTCCTTCACCAAGAATGATGCCACAACATAGAGACAAGATGATCAGCTTTAACAATTGGCTTAATTTCTGGTGTCATTCAAAGGGGATCCAGTGTCTGTCTGCCTGGGATGACATGCTTGACAAGCCATGCTGCTTCAGAAGGGACGGCTTGCACCTGTCACCCCTGGGATTCCGGATATTGGCTAAGGCTCTTGCCACCCCCATAGTGCCTTTTTTAGGCAAGGCTCAAATTCTAAACCTACCACCCTAGAAAACAAAAATGGGAAGAAACTAAGGGTAATGCTGCTCAATGCCAGAAGTCTAAATCTCAAAATGCACACACTCGAGGCCCTTCTCAGTATGGAGAACATCGATGTCTGTGCTGTGACTGAAACCTGGTTCAAGGCTCCTGAGAGCACACCGGCACTATCAGGTTTTACCTCATATCATGCGTTTCGGCCCCAAAACCCGGACCACACCACAAAAGGAGGGGGTGTATCCATATTCATCAAGGATACCCACACCTCCAGGTTGGTGGCAACGCACGAAGCATCGGAAACCATCCAGGTGCAATTAACCATAGGCAGAACTGCTCTACAATTTGTAGCATGCTACAGGCCACCCTCTCAAACTCAGGAACCCCACACAGCCTTCCTGAAGACACTGGAGGGTATAAATGTATCTCCAAACACCATTATATTGGGTGACTTCAACTACCCGAATATAGACTGGGAACATTACTCAAGCCCAAACTTTCTAGCCCAAAGGTTCCTGGAGTTCATAAATTCAAATGCCATGGAACAACTAGTCACCTTTCCCACAAGAGGAGAAAATATACTGGATCTCATCGTCACAAACATGGGGACAAAATGCTCCACACCGGAAGTATATCCCTCATTGGTGAGATCAGATCATAAACTAATCTCACTGGATATCCACATCCCGCCCCCACCCCAAACAAAAAAGACCACAGTGAAGAACTTCTCTAAAGCAAACTTCACACTACTCAAGACTGGTGTGGTATCCTTCAAGGCCCCCGAGCCAGTGGAAACCACAACCCAAGCTGCGGAAGCCCTTACAAATGCCTTCTACGAACACCTCCAGGACTGCATGGATCAGGCAATCCCTAATAAAACCAAGACTCTTTCCACCAAGGGCAAACGTCCAGTCTGGTGGACCCCAGCCATAAACAAACTTTACAATAAGAGGAGAAAGCTGTTACATGATAGAGCAAAATCCATAAAAGAGAAGACACCTTTGATCATTAGTAGTAAAAAAATACGAACACTCATAAAATCATCCAAGGCCAACTTTGAGAGAAAAATTGCCATGGATTCAAAAGACAATCATAAGGCCTTCTTCAGCTATGTTAGAAACCTGGGTGGAAACTCCCAGATATGCTCAGAATTAGTCCAAAATGATACAAAAATCACTGAACCCACAGACATTGCCAACATACTGGCAGACAGGTTCAGTGCAAACTTCACCCCCCTCTCCCCCCCAAAAGGAGAGAGAACTATCCCAGCGGAGTGCAGCCTCCCAGACATCTCCAATGCGCAGGTGAAAGCTGCTCTCTAAAGCTAAAAACACAGCATCAATGGGACCGGATGGTGTCCCCAGCTGTGTGCTACACGAACTCAATGAGGAACTAAACCCGCACATAAGGCAGCTGTTTAATCTTAGCCTTACCACAGGATACGTGCCCAAGGAGTGGCGTACGGCAACTGTGGTCCCACTCCACAAAGGCGGTGCCTCTACGGACCCTGGTAATTACCGCCCCATAAGCTTAACAAGCCTGGTCTGCAAAGCTATGGAGAGGATCATAATGGAGCTCATAAACAAAGACATAGGGGACTTGCAGACATTGGACCTGACCCAGTTTGGCTTTGTCGAGGGCAGATCATGCCTTTTGAACTTGGTCGACTTCTTCGAAACAGTCACCAAGGCCATTTATGAGGGAAAGGCAGTCCATACAGCCTACCTTGACCTTGCAAAAGCTTTCGACACAATACCCCACTCGGGTATTATAGAGAAACTTACCAGCTTAAATGTAAACCCATATGTCACAAGATGGGTTGCAAACTGGCTAAAGGACAGAACCCACAGGGTTAGAGTAGCTGGCGCCATGTCAGACTCCAAGCCGGTCACAAGTGGTGTCCCACAGGGCTCAGTCCTTGGCCCCCTGTTGTTCGGCGTCTACTTCTCAGAAGTACAGGCTAACATAGGAGGACTATGGCTGACAAAGTTTGCAGATGACTGCAAACTGGGAGCCATAGTGGAAAGTACATCGGACACAGATATCCTTCAGAGGGGTCTCACGGAAACTGATAGCTGGTGCTAGAGCCATGGCCTGAAGTTAAATGCCAAAAAATGTATACTCATACCCTTCGGGAAAAACAAGGTAACCCCAAGCTGCCATATAGGTGGCAATCCACTAAGCACAGAATAGGTTATCAGGGACCTGGGGACCCAGGTTGACAGTGGCCTTTCTTTTGACACTCACATTGCTAAAGTGGTTAGAAAAACCTTCTACATTGCCCACCTGATCATGAAGGGATTCACATCCAGATCAAGTGAGGTCATTGTTCCCCTGTACTCTTCACTTATCAGACCAATGATAGAGTACAATGCCCCATTCGGGATGTATCTCACCCGACACCTGCAGCAATTGGAAAGACCCCAAAAGTTCCTCACCAAAAGGATAAAGGGACTCCAAAATCTGTCATATGCTGCCAGACTGAAGAAACTCCAGCTCTATTCAGTCGCATACCGTCTGCTCAGAGGTGACCTGTGCCTGACATACAAGGCCATGTCCAACCCGGAATTAATGGACATGCTCCACCTCAAAAAATCCAAATCTACCAGATCCACTGGAGCAAGCGACTTAAACCTTAGCACAGATATAAATAGGACATGCTGGAGGGATAGATTTGTCACCCAGAGACTCCCTATGTTTTGGAATAAAATCCCGGTCCATGTGAGGCAGAGCACCTCGCTGGCTCTGTTCAAGAGAAATCTTGACCGGTGGATGGGAGATCGTAGGTTTACCCCGGGAATCAACTAATGGGCACAGTATTTTTTTAACATAAGGGGTGGCGTAAGCCACAAAAACTCTGGGCTAGGCTTATAAATGCCTTAGGGCAGATAGCCTAGTATAAACCTATGAACCTATGAACCTTCTCTCCCCTGTATATTACAACTCATCACTCGTACAACATATGCCACCTTCGGTATAAAAACCTATTAAAGAACCTTCTTGGCCTATACAAAAATAACATCAATAAACCCTTGTCTAACATAGAGTTTGAACAGCTAATAAACCAATCAAGCCCAGCCTCAAAACAGGAAAATACTGTCTTCTAGATTGCTAACATTCCAAATAAAATGTCTATTATTACTACTCTCCCCACACTTGAAGGGACCATTGCTCCATGACCTTCAAAATTAATAAACATAGGAAGGCATTTGTTCTAATCCCTCCCCCATAAAATCGTCTTAAGTCCCTAGTCATTAAGAAATAATTTTTCATAGGTTCATAGGTGTGTACTAGGCTAATGGACCTGGAGCCTTTAGAAGCCTACCCCACAGAAGTGCCCTGGCATCGTGCTGCCCAACGTTAGTTCCCAGTGCCTTTATCAGGTAGAGCCACTGCAGTGATCCACGGGGTAAACTTTCGATTTCCCATCCACTCATCAAGATTTCTCTTGAAGAGTGCCAGTGAGGTGCTCTGCTTGACATGTATGGGAAATCTATTCCAGAGCATGTGCAGTCTCTGGGTTATGAACCTGTCCCTCCAGCATGTTCTGTTGATTGTGTTAATGAGGTTGAGGTCTCTGGAGTGTGTGGTGCAGAGCAATTTGGATTTCTTTAGATGTAGCATTTCTAACAGAACTGGGTCAGCCATAGCTTTATAAGTCAAGCAGAGATCACCTCTTAGTAGACGATGTGAGACCGAGAATAACTGGAGTTTTTTGAATCTGTCAGTGTTGGACATGTGTTTAAGGCCTAGGATCCTCTTCATGAGGTACTTTTGTGGCCTTTCTAGTTGTTGCATGTGTCCAGTGAGGTACATGCCAAAAGGGGCATTATACTACTCGATGACTGGCCTAATGAGGGAAGAGTAGAGAGAGATGATGACCTCTTTCTTCCAGGATGCAAAACCCTTGGTAATGAGATGTGCCACATAGAATGACTTCCTGACCACAGTGGCAATGTAGTGGTCGAAGGAGAGGTTGCTGTCAACCTATGCCCCCAGATCTCTTATAACACCTTCAGTGTTCAGTGGGCTCCCATTAATGTGGTAATTAGTGGGAACTGAGTTTTTTCCAAAGGGGATGAAGACGCATTTTTTTGGCATTAAGCTTAAGGCTATGGTTTCGACACCAGTCATTGGTCTCAGTGAAGCCTTTCTGTAGGATGTCTACAACACTTGGGGAGTTAATAATGGCTCCCAGCTTGCAGTTATCTGTGAACTTGGTCAGCCAGAGTCCCTCCGTGTTGGCCTTGACTTCTGAGACGTTGATGCCAAACAGGAGAGGACCCAGGACTGATCCCTGTGGGACTCCACACGTGACTGGTCGGCAGTCTGACTTGGGAGTCCATTACTTTCACACTGTGGGTTCTATCTGTGAGCCAATTTGCAACTCACCTAGTGATATAGGGATTGATGCCTAGTTTGGTGAGTTTATCAATAACTCCTGAGTGGGGAATGGTATCAAAGGCCTTGGCCAGATTGAGGTAGGTTGTATGAACTGCCTTGTCCTCATCCACAACTATGGTGATTGACTCAAAGAAGTCAACCAGGTTGAGCAGGCACGATCTATCTTTCACAAAACTAAATTGAGTGGGATCTAGAGTTTCGAGATTCCCTTTAGCCTTGTGAATTAGGTCCATGATGATGCTCTCCATAGCCTTACATATCAGACTCGTCAGGCTAATAGGGCAATAATTCCCAGGGTCTGTAGTTGCTCCCCCTTTATGGAGAGGGATGACTGTACCAGTGCACCATTTGGTAGAGACAAAGCCTGAGGTGAGGCTGTGATTGAACAGGGCACACAGATGTGGTGTCAGTTCATTTTGTACTTCATGTAGAACACATCCAGGGATATTGTCGGGTCCCATGGAAGCTGTACACTGCAGCTTTAACTTGTGCTGCAGTAATGCTGGGTGTCTGGCATTCCTCTGGTATTGTGATTGGCCCCTTTGGGGGGGGTAAAGTTGGCACTGAATCTGTCGGCCAGTATGTTGGCAATATCTGTTGGCTCAGTATAGAAGTTACCATTGTTCAGTAACTCAGAGCAAACCTGGGTATTGCCATGGAGATTCTTGATATAACTATAGAAGGCTTTGTGGTTGTTTTTAGTTTCTGATGCAATTCTGCCTTCATAGCTGGCTTTGGAGGTTTTGATAAGGGATCTCAACTTACTGTTGAGGCTAATAAGGGAGTTTTTCCATTCTTGGGGCTTCACCTTTTTTTGCAACAGTTTTTTCCTTCTGTTGTAGAGTTTATTAATGGCAGGGGACTACCAGATTGGCTTCCTTTTTTTGGAGGAGAGCATCTTGGTTCTGTTGGGTATGGCTAGTTCCATGCATTTATGTACGTGTTCGTATAGTGCACTGGTGTAAGATTTGGCAGCCATACATCTATTTTTCATTGACATGTGTGCCATAAAGTTAGCCACCTCTGTTTTTAGGAGCCCAAAGTCAGCTTTGGAGAAGTTTCTCATGGTGGTTACCTTTGCAGGGAGTGTGGGTTAGATATTGATTTCCATGGTAATTAGTTTGTGGTCGGATCTAACCAGGGAAGAATTGACAATTGGTGTAGAGCAATGGTTGCCAATGTTAGTAATAACAGGTCAGGGATGTTGCTTCCTCTAGTGGGGGTAAGAATGAGTTGGTCCAGGGCATTGGAGTTGATGAATTCCAGGAAGCGTTGCGCCAGTGTATTAGTGCATGAGTAGTTTTCCCAGTTGATGGAGCGGTAGTTGAAGTCACCTAGTATGAAAGTGTTGGGTTGGACCCTAATAGTTTCCAGGGTGCTTGGCAACATGGATTGAGAGTCTTGGGACATGGTTGGGGACCTATAGCAGGCTACGACCTGAATCGCCGTCTTACCCAATATTACTTGTACCTGAAGTATCTCAGATGAGTTATGCTGGGCTACTAGTCTGGAGGTGTGCATATCCTTTATGAATATGGCGACACCACCACCTTTGGAGCTTTGGTCCATGTTCTAGGGCTGAAAGGTGTGTAATGAGTTATAGCCTGGTAGTGCAGGGATGCTTTCTGCTGCTTTAAACCAGATCTCTGTTACAGCACAAATGTCAATGTTTTCCATTTTAAGGAGTGCTTCTAGTATTGAGCAGCATGACCCTCATATTGCATTTGTTTGCAGCTGTTATGGTGGTAATTTGGCCTTTGGAACACCACCTAAAAAAAGGCATTATAGGAGTGGTAAGAGCCTTGGGCAGTATCCGAAAGCCCAGGGTTGACAGACGCAGGCCATCTCTGGCAAAGCATCGAGTTCTGTCAATCATGTCATCCCAAGCAGGCAGATACTGGATCCCCTTAGAATGACACGAGAAACTTAGACAATTGTTAAAGTCAATAATTTTCTGCTTGTACTGCAGTATCATTCTGGGTGATGGTAGGATGCTGCTCAGGGCTAGGATCATACCTGCCTGGCCACATAATCCAAGAGCTCCTCCATGTCTCTTTTCATGTAGTCCAGGGAGGTGTGTCTCAGGTCATTCACACCCACATGGACAGTGACAAAATCATACTTGTACTTGTGGAGTGACCTGAGTCCGTGTGTTATGTGTCGGACTCTGGCACCTGATAGACAGCTGACTGTTACCTTCTCCTTATTCAACCTAGTGAGTGGGACATCAGTGTGCCTCACTATCGAGTCACCTATGATTAGTGTATCAGGCAAGCTGTTTTGCCTTAGGGGCTTAGGTTGAGGGGTTACACTGTGTAGGTGAGCTATGTGCCTTGTGTTTGGTGCTCTGTTGTGGTGGTCGAGTGCGTTTCTGCCTTGGAAGTCACTGCTGTTTGGGTAATTTCTATTAAGAGCCTCCACGAAGGTGGGTGTGTGGTTTGTGTTTTTATGTGAGAGCTGTGATGGCGGTTGTTCTGGAGGGCTATGTGTTGCATGTGGTGTGGTGCAGGTGTTGATCTTCTCCTTTTGACTAGCTAGTCCGGTCTTGGCTTGAAAGTGCATGGCTTCCAATTTGGATATATAAGTGCATTTCTCACAAGTCTGAGTGTTGGGAGGTAAGAGGAGAGGGTTGTCTGTGTACATGAGGCAGTTTCTACACTGCCTCAGAATGCCCAAGTTTACCAGGTTAATAGGAGAAAGCACAGGGAACTGACCTTTAGACATGCCAGGAGGGATGGTCATTATTACTAAGTACTGGAGCTGTTTCCTTATATATTCCTTTTACAGGAAAAATTTCACTCAAGGTGTCTGAGTCTGTACAGAGCACTGTCAAACACTTGAGGGGGAAACTAATACGTAGACAGTGAAAAATTTAAGGATGAAGTATTTAGGCAGATATTCTGAAGTTAGAAAGAAATCAAGCAGTACTTACTGAAAAATGAAGAATTAGCTTGTCAAGAATGACAAAAAGAGGGGAGTTGCATGAATGGTTACTGCCTGGCTGCTACTAATGCTGGTCTCAGCACAGCTTCACTCTGTTGGGATACAATACTCCTTTGCTTCTTCTCTCACCAGAAGCAAAATGTTAGCACCAATCCTAAGAGGAGAAGCAGGCCACAACCTGTTTGGTGATCCACAGTCTTGTCCCAGATGATGCAAGGGTCTGTAGGCTTGTATCCTTTTCCTGGTAGATGCCTCGAATAGCAACCAGACTAATCAGGTATGTTAGGCACAGACACTCACTCTCCAACCAGAAAGAGTCAGGAATCAATGCACTCTGCTCCTACTCTCACCTAAACGAACAAAGATTGGATCTCTTCACAGCAAGAAGCATTACATGTGCATCCAAAATAATTCATGACCCCTCTCATCCTGCACACACCTGGTTTACACAACTGTCTTCAGGCAAGAGATATTGGTGTATCCGCTGCAGGATCACCAGATACTTAAACAGCTTCTACCCAACAGAGTTGAGACTTATAAACTCTGATACCAGCCACCAATTATTTAGTTCAGTAATCATTCACAATATATAGCTCAGCTGAATAGTGTACAATATCTTTTTTTTCTTTTTATTCTTTGATGTAGCATTATATTTTCTTATTCATGTGCAATTGCCTGCTGTTTGTTTGATGTAGATTAACAAAAGAGGACAATCTTAACATGTGCAATCCTACTCTGTCATGCTCCTATGTACAGTATTCGTCTTATGACTGCCTGGGGGGCTTGTGTGTTTTGGCTGTTATTATTGGTTTATCCTTTTGTGGGTCTTGTATTGAATGTCTTCTTTAAATTGAAATGTTATACTGTTTTTCTTGTTATCCTTGCTTCCTATATACTCCCTGGTGAATTGATACTCAGAGTTTTGTTTAGGCTCCACTTGTATAGTCCCAAATGACAATAAAGTTTGCTTTGACTTTGACTTTGGTTAGCCAACTTGTACTTCCTAGATGAACAAAAGACCCTTCTCTCACTACAGCCAACAATATCAACTGCACCAAATGCCATCTAACCACTAAAGATTCTCCTATTTCCTTCCCAATCGAGTCATTCCTGATAACTAAACAATTTTTCAGCTAAATACACCCCGAATCGAATGTGATCAAACTGAAACTAAAGAAATGAAAACATTACTAGAAAGAAATACAAATGACACTCCTGAAGGTTTTCATAATTTCTATTCATGGTTTATAACAGCCTGTAAAGTCTGGGTTGTTGCTGCCCTTTACCATAAAGACAAACTTTCACTCTGCCACAACTCCATGCCCTCAGTATGACAAATGCAATTGTGAAACCACTTCCTGAAATGCCCCATCCCACTAGATCTTAAGAGTACTGCCAAAAGCAATCTATCCCATAGTTAGCAGGTTACTAGAAAAAAGTAGTATACAGCCAAATGGCAAGCTAAATTAAAACCTAAGACTGTTGGCTAGAAAACAACATAGGACTGGACAGTCAGACAAGTTAAAAGTACCATCACAGTAACATAGACAATGGCATACAGCATTCTCCTACACAGTGACAGAGGTCATCTGACTGGAGCAGTATTCACAGATTTCACAAAAGCGACCAACCTTGTGGACTACACCCTTTTAAATAATGTTATCTTGCTAAGTGGACTTAGTCCTAAGGTCACCTACTGATTTCTAAACTTCCTCTCTAGCCAATCCTTCAGAATCAGCATTGCTCTTTCCAGGCCAGCAACACTTATGAAAGGAGTATGCCAAAGTTCAGTTCTTGCCCCTCATCTTTTCTCTGTATTTGTTAACAAATAAGCTATGGACTATCGAGAAACCTAAGCTCTCAGACAGCCAAATGTTGTATTCCTATACTGTCTCTAAGTTATGGAATAATCTCTCTCCTTCACTCAGGACTATCAGCAATCCTGCCTCCTTCAAAAAAAATCCCTCAAAGTACATCTCTCCTCTCACTGATTATACTCCTGCACCCCAACAAATAGCCCCAACATCTGAGTTCTCTCCCTGGATTTTAATTACTATCATTTCCTTCCATTCTCTATATTGTACTTGCTCCTCTGCTCTCACTTTACCTTGACTTTTCCCTCCTTTAGCCCTTCTGTCTCCTGCCATTCTTACCCTGAAGTTAACTCTCCTCTGCTAAGAATTCTGCAGTTATATTTTTACTTACGTGTTATTTGAACGTATACACTTATTACTTCCATACCTTACCATGATTATTATCATTGTCACTGCTACTCGTATTATTTTCATGGAATGTAATAGTACTGCTCAACATACTTTGTTCTGTGTGTTAATATTTCTCTGTATGTAATTATTTTGGAGTTTTTCTCCCCAGGCATTCACTGAAAATGGGCTCATTCTAGGCCCAGTGGACTTTCACGGTTAACAAATGCAATAAATAAATAAATAACCCATAAAATTAACAAGCCTCCCCTTTACACTGTATATAGAAACATGGTAATTTAGACTTCAGCCCCATCCAGTAACAACATCAAGTAGTTACAAGATAACCTTCTCTTACTATCTGACTGACTAAAATGTATACACCTACTTCTCAATGTATCAAAATCTAAACTGATGCTTTTTTGAAACAAATCAACAATTAGTCGCAGTACACAAAGATTGGCATATATGAGACTGCGGCCTCTGAACCTTCAAATATCAAGGTATCTATGTACACCAGAATCTAAATTGTTAACTTCATATGTGATACAGTCAAGCAAAGATTCAATAATTACTACTCTGATGTTGGAAAATCTTGCACTTTTACTCACCACTAACAAGTAAGGCTATAGGGAAAACAGGCCTTCAAGTTCAGTTAGAATAATGACTGCTAATAATTGCTGGGTTTACTTCAAACAGTCTCAAATAAAATATGTAGATTTGAAACCCTTGTACCCTGAACAAAATGTCACTGTGCATTATTAAAAAAGGTAACTGGCTATAGATTCATAAGAAGGCCAACTTCCTATTATGGTCCCTTCTGTTTAAACTCCTAAAACTACATCCCTTCCAACATTTAGCGAGTAGACTCTCACTAAGAAAAAAAAAACAACTAGAACCTCCATTCACATCCAGCCAATGGGCATGCACTGCACACTCCTTATACAAAACTTCCCAAAGGTGACCATATTTTCCTTATATAGAAACCAAAGTTTTGTGAGTCACACCATCCCTCTCTTAAAAATTTGGACAAGTACAAAGAATTTCAAATGAAATTAAAATCCCACGTCCTTAATGAAGCACAATGTAAATGCACAAGCACAATAGGAACGGCATGCTATGAAAGGGATCACATGTAGCATATTGTTCTGAAATACTATCTAACTAGGTGAATGTCTTACCATGTTTTATGTAACTTAACATAGCAAATGACTGCATCTTACAGCAGTCACAGCAAACAGCAGTAAAATGGAAATAATTATTTTAGTTAGAAGCTTGATCTGTGGTGACAATATGATGACTAATTATTTGTTGCCTTTTCCCTCCATTAATAACGGTACATTTACTGATCTTGCGGTCTACTGGAGTATTTACTATAAATATATATGGCTTGCAATAGCCACTGCATTATTCTTCTTCTATTAAAGTGTTCTTCCTGGGCTCAACCTGAAATTGTTCCAAGAAGATCACTGCTCTACCCAAGCAAACATATTTTAAGTAAAGTAATCAATTAATCTATTTCATAAACAAAGTTAGTTGTTTTACCATATGGGAATTTCTACCAGAGCCAGATTATGGTCAAATGGAGCCCTAGGCAGAGTATTGGACCCCCCCCCCCAACAGTTATTCCAGTATTCCATTACTACTCGGTCTCTCCCCAGTTAACATAATGCTGTCCAAACTGGTCAGTATGCTTTACATTTCCTTCTTTACTTTTACAATAGTTACAGATGTTTGGAATTAATTTAAAACTTTTATTTCAACTTTTGAAAGCAAACACTAATTGCCATTTACTAAACAAAGCAGCCTCATATTAAAACAGACAGTATGAGCAACAGCAAACTTTTCTTCCTTCAAAATCACGTTGAAAATGCATTGAAACTCACATTCACTGAAAATGCGTCTGGGCAGTGGCAGATTAAGTATACCTTGGGGCCCTGCCTCTTTTCAACCCCCCCCCCCCCCCACACACACACACACACACAAATTTTAGGACCATGCTTTATACTCATTTAATAAAGCAGCATTTGTCAAAGTGGGTTTTCAATTTGTAGTTTTGAACATTTTTCCATTAAGTACTAAAACAAAGTGTATAAACTAATAATGACAAATATACCATTTCAGAACATTTCGGCCATAAAAGGCTACTCAAATTGCTGTCATTATAATCCACCAATATCCATACTCAACAATTATAGACACTTTATTTACTGTCAATATATCACATGTCCGATTATGATAAAAATGGCCACTTTTTTAAAACTGATATTCCAATTTGCTTTATACAAAAGTCTTGCAAAGACAGTCTAATGACTAACTTTAATTAACTTAACAGTGTCAGCCATTTTTATCCACAGACATCCCCAAACACAGCAATTATATCTACATTATTAACTGCATCCCTCTCTGATGTCTGTGTCAAAAAATATAATAAAGACCATCAAATTTGTTTCACAAAAGTACACAGTAGCCAAAGTATTCTAGCTTAATTCACACGCATATGCAAACTAGTCCTGCACAGACAGAATAAAGGCAGTTTAAAAATGACCACATAAGAGCATTAAGGTGCATTCAGTCACAGAGAACCCCCACCTCCCACCTTCAGTTATAGCCACTTTATTGACTGTGTGCACTATTTGTTAGGATGAAATAAACTACATGTACTTTATTGGCAGCTTTGGATAAACTTCTTAAAATTGCATGAATGTCATAACCACCATACTATAAGATCTAAATAGAACAGCATTTGTGACAGCATAATAAATGTTAACTACCTGATAACATATGCTAAGTCAATATGCACAACCTCTGCAGAAGTAAAAGTCATCTGAATAACTTCACGTTAAAGAACTATTAGTAATGCAGTGGTTGCTGCTGGCAAACAGCTTTGCATTTCATTGTTTCATCTACAAATGCAGTACTTGCTGCCCTTGAAGAATAAATTGCCCATGTTGCATTAAAAATTGCTGTGCTGGTGATACTGCCATAACAGTTCCTGAACTAGGGCATGTATGTAATAGGGAATGTCTGGCAAATGACAACAGGTTCACAGTTAATAGACATGCAGTCCTGGAGATCTTTAAGGAGTCTACCTCAAACTCCAAATTGCTCAAAATCATTGTGTCATTAAGTGAGTTGCTCAATGTCACACAGCAGATAAATGAAGGTGGAAGGATTCAAACCCTGTGCACTTGCCAGAGAAAACAGCTAATTAATAAGTTGGAACTATTGTCCTCTGCACCAGCTACCAGATTAACAGCTTTTAATTAAATGCAGAAGTTCTTTACAATAAACTGTTTCTTGAACTAAATTTTGTGGCATATTCTTGCATCTGTAAATATGTAAATGTTTTAACATATTCTTGTATTTGTAAATATGTTTTGTTCATTTCTTAATCCTATTCATCCTGGCTGTGCCTGCAAATGTTTCATTGAGATCAGTGTACTACACAGGTAAATAAACAAATAAATACAAGTAAATAATCAGATCTTGTAGAGACAATTGTATCACGGTAATCTGCAGCAATGACTACATAATGGATGCTGAAGATCAGTATGACATGACAAATGTTAACCCCCTTTGCAGTTACTTGAGGCTGTAAAATATATTACAAAATGCATCATGTTTAGACTATTATATAATGCAGTCCTATTAAAGAATAAATTATTTAGTGCAATGATTAAAGCAAAACAATAAAAGACAACATAAACGCTGCAGCAACACATTTTTTTCAACAACCCATTATGACATACAAAAATCTGAAATATTATCTAACTGAATGACTAATAATGCAGCCTTATTGTAGCGTGCATCTCCAGTGTCAGAGCCAGATAATGGACAAATGGGGTCCTATGCAAAGTAATGACTCAGGCGCCCACTAGCCATGCCAATAGCGCATTACTTGGCTGGCTCTCCCTGTTGTTATATTACACTGTTCTAACCCATCCGCATGCACACTATTCTCCTTCTTCACTTCTACAACTACCACAGACATTTAGATTTTATTTAAAACTTATTTCAATCTTTACAGAAAAAAACAAAACAAAACACTGGCAGACATTTTCTAAACAAAACACAGTGAAAATGGACATAGCATGAGACAAAGTACACTTCCCTTCCCTTGAAACTCACATTTAGTGAAAATATTTTGGCAGCCCATTAAACAGCAATATAAATGCTGGGATTCATACTCAAATAGCATATAGTGAAATATTAATTACCACCTATGCGAAGGGTGCAAAAATTCAAAAGACAAACATGTAACACATTTGCTAACAGCCTGTGACAACCCACTGGGTAAAAGCAGTAGCATAGCTACGGCAAGGTAAAATGGGCAACAGTCCCATGTGCAAAGTATTGTGGGGTGCAGTCAGCTGACTGTGACTGCTCTTTAATCTATACCGGCTTTTAAAAGCCGACAATACATTTACAGCCAAACCAGAGTACTGTAGCGTTCATTGCGTTGGTAAAAACTAAGCCTTGTAGTGCTCCATTTGTGGTCTAAACTGTAGCAACTGCTTGATACAGTTTCAAGGTTAACAACAAAATAGTTTTTTTTTTTTTTGCAGGGTAAAACCTGAGTGCTGTAGTGCTCCATCTGTTGTATAAACTGTTACAACTTCTTTCTACATTATTTTCTTTGTTTTTATTTATTTATTTACTTATTTATTTTACTATAATATGACGAATGAGGGGCAGGGGCAGGGCACAGAATCTTGGTCTGTATGGCAGTAGACATTTTTTTTTTTTGCTCTTCCCTTAAGAGCTGGGGTTAGCTGGGGCTTGTGGATCATGTGGTATAATGCTCTTTGTTTTTGCTCCTCACTTGAAGAGGTGAGGTGTGGGGTCACTAGTTAATGAGACTGGCACAGGGTGCCAGTTCAACCAGCTACACCTCTGGACAAAAGCACCCCTTTTCAAAAGCAGACCAGGAGGACAATGTGATGAAGTAACTTTGGCAGAGTCACAAAGAAAGCAAATGAAGGCTGAGGGAATCAAACCATGTACCACAGGAAACAGATCTTTAACAACTCGCAGCCTTACTCATATGAACTAAGTGCTAAATAAACTGTTATAGCTCAAACAGTGCATTTTATACCTGTGTGCCTGCAAAAAACAAACAAAAAACAAAAAGCAAGCTAATTTAAACATGTTTATATCAAATATATTAATACTAAACTCAAAGGGCCAGATTCAATAACGCCCAAACTAAGTGTACAAGATATGTATTCAAGAACATCCCTACCACATTTCTGTGCTTTCTAGTCACTTAGAAAATTCACACTAAGTGTACATGTAGTGTGCAGTTTGTGGGTTTGTGGTAACCTTTATGAATCCCTGTTAATATTTAAAGTTGCAAGAAATTCAGTAGGAAAACTAAAATTAGGAAGAAAGTATGAGTTATGCCTGTGTTGTTTATTCACTCAGAACAGTGTACACTTAGTGTAGACATTACTGAATCCCAGGGAAAGACTTTATGCAGCCCATTTACTTACAGACAAACAATAAATACACTGTCAACATTCAATAGAACAAGGAAACCGAGAATCACATCCAAACAACATGGCTCTTATAATATTCCTGTTTACTACAATCAATTTCCTTCCTTCCTTTACACCATAGTTACTCTGGTTCATAGCAGTTATTAGGATTGCAGTCCATGGGACCATTGAGGAGACTATCCCAAATGTCCAGTTGTCCCAAAGATGACTGGTTAAGTGACATGCAAAAAGAACAGTTTTTGCATCCGTATGTATTCTGTGAACCACAGAAACTATGAAATTCTAATGAATGACTGCAAGCCAATTTCAAAGAAAGCAAAACAAAAAAAGTTAATGGACGTCTGGCATTTGGTGTTGAGGATTAAGGGTCTTGTCTTCAGTACCTAACTGGGGCCTTTCCAACACACACACACACACACACACACACACACACACACACACACACACACACACACACACACACACACACACACACCATAGCTTCCTGCACATCTTAGTGCGAACATAAACTGGTCAATGCACAACGTAGCTCCTGGATGGAGTCACCTGCTGCAAAACTGCAACCCCACGTAAGTTAAAAATCCTCATCTCAATGATGACATAACCTGGTCAACGCAAAACGTAGTGCTGAATGAACTGACTTGCAGCTCCATTAATGCTGATTTATGCGAGATAAAAATCACACCAGTTCATGTAACCTTTTCATTGGCTCCCTATCCAGTAAGGGATGTACTGCAAATTAAAGAAACTGCAGGCTGAGAAGCAGGAAAAAATCTTAAAGAGCCCAGAAGAAATTTTGCTCAGCAGAATGAAATCATTTAAGTTTCAGCCTCAGCAGGCTCTGAGTCATTTTTAAAAAATGTGTAGTCCAGCCTGGCCTGGCCTGACATCCCCTTCCTCCAGTCAGCACCAGGCCCTAGGCAGTTGCCTAGGTCTCCTATTGCTGGATCTGGCTGGCCCTGATTGCTACTATTTCTTTTTAGCCAGACAAAATAAGATGTTCAAAGTTCAACTCAAAGAGAAAGAAAGAAAGAAAGAAAGAAAGAAAGAAAGAAAGAAAGAAAGAAAGAAAGAAAGAAAGAAAGAAAGAGAAAGAAAGAAATAGATTTTTTTGCAGTGGGACAATCCCCTTGTACTTTCTATGTAGTGGGTGTTGTCCCCACACCTCAACACTTTTATGTATATATATATGTATATATATATATATATATATATATATATATATATATATATATATATATATATATATACTCTCCAGGTGCACAATCACAGAAAAAAGGCCCGAAAACTCAATCACTGTAGCATACTAATAGAAACCAAACCAGCAGCAATTCTCTATGGGGAGACAGCAACTAAGGAGTTGCATTTTGGGAAATCAAACTCAAAAAATTGAAACCTTTTCCAGTTAATATACAAGCAAGAAAAGGAAAGTCCACATGGGAGGCCTCAACCCTGGAAAGTGTTGCTTAGAAATCCAAGAAGTAAGTGTAACTAGTGTTCTGCCTATAAGTTAGGGTAAATCTCAGCTTATCTGTTACTACAAATAAGTCAAAACATTTTTTTTCTCTCGAGCAACTGCCTGGTGCTGTGCAAACCTGATTCTGTTATGTGAGGTTCTGCACTTGATTTTCTTATGTAAGGTCTAGCATGTAATTTTCTTATGTGAGTTTTGCATGTGATTTTCTTATGTGAGGTTTTGCATGTCATTTTGTTATGTAACGTGTTGCATGTGATTTTCTTATGTAAGGTTTTGCATGTAATTTTGTTATGTTAGGTTTAGCATGTGATTTTTCTTATCTGAGGTTTTGCATGTAATTTTCTTATTATGTGAGGTTTTGCATTTAATTTTCTGTGACATTTGGCAAGTGATTTTCTGAGAAGTTTTGCATGTAATTTTCTCATGTGAGGCTTTGCATGTGATTTTCTGTGAGGTTTTGCATGTGATTTTCATATGTGAGGTTTTCCATGTAATTTTCTTATGTGAGGTTTTGCATGTGATTTTTTTTATGTTAGGTTTTGCATGCAATTTTCTATGAGGTTTTGCATGTGATTTTCTTATGTGAGGTTTTGCATATAGGTCTACTTCACATATGATAAGTCTGTGCTTCTTTGCAGAGCAGTTATGCTTCAATGACTACGTGCATATGAAAAGATGAAATGGTGGTCTGAAACACCTACAATGAGTAAAACTAAAGATCAAAACCTAAACAAAAATGAGGAATTTCATATCTGCACTTAGCAGAAAGTTAAATATAGATGCACAGAAGCACCCCAAATACGAATACTAGAAACATACCTCTTAATCTCTTAGAGCAAGAAATCTAAAAAAAAAATAAAAATAAAAAATAATACGGTCAAAGGCCCAAAAATTAATTCCAAATTTTAAATGTTGATCTTATAAATGTAGAAGGTTGCTAGAATAGCAGGTTTTACATAACATGCATTTTTCTACAGGATATGACATCCGAAACTCAAATGTTGCCAGAAAACCACATATTTTATGAGGAACAGACCAATAATATGAGGCACAATATGGACATTCTCCGAAAATATGGACAATTGAAAGTCCTGCTAGAATAGCATCCAGTGTAGGATTTATCATCAGTGGCCGCTACAACAGACCACAAATGACATGTTCTTTCTGTACAACTTATATAGGCAGGAGACCTGGTTCTCTGAGTATGCAAGATCCTGTGCAGCAGGAAAAGTACTGGGGGGTTGCCTATAAGTGTTTCATTATTGGAACCATGTGGATAACAGGTCAGTTGCTTGCTGGTTTATTTAGATAGCAATTAAATGAATAGATCAACATGAATATTGCTGAAAAGGGCACTACACCAGACACAGACTTATAAATCTTAGATTAACACATACAGTAAGTCATTATTGTGTAAACTGCAACAGTCTTACAGTTAATTATAAAATTTCTTTTGGTGCCAAGTCTTCCAGAAACCAAAAATATGCATGTATTTCTCCATTTCTGTCAAGGCAACAATATTTTCTTTCTCTGAAAAACTGACCAATAACTAATCATATGTGCAGGAATCACAGCAAGCAGTGGGGAGTACCCCTCCTCCCCACTTTTCACTTTAAGTACTACCCTCAGCAGCAGAAGACATAAAAATTAATGCTTACAGAAAAAAACCCTTAATTATAAATACACGGCTAGGTACAATAGCTGAACATTAAATACAATAATCCCTCAACAATCCCTACTAATATGTAATAAAAACTGTCCCTTTACAAAATATATATGCAGAACTAATAAATACCTAGTTATGTACACAAAAAGTGAATCACATATTAAAGGCAACATCTGTCCCTACGCTGTAGTTGTCAATAATTTCATAGGTTTTAATTTTAATATTGACTGTTGGTTATCAGTTGTGCAAGATCGATGATTCCCCAGGTTGGGAAATATGCCCCTTGCCTGGGGACGGTACTATCTTGAGGTTAGAATATATAATTAGTATAGGGTGTGGGAAGCACAACCCTCCCCACATGAGGGGTCCAGGGAGTCTTGTCCCCCTGCAAAAAAAGTTTTTTTTTTTAAATTTATTTATTTATTTATTTTTTTACTTTACATCGTCCAAGGTTAATACAGGCATAAAAATGTGTCAATGATATGTTGCTAACATTAATGTGTCACTATATATATATATATATATATATATATATATATATATATATATATATATATATATATTTGTATCACTTCACTGAAAGACCATTTCACTGACACCCATTTTACTGAGACCAAATCACCTAAAATTCATTTCATGGAAAGTTCATTTCACCTAAAACTCATTTCACTGACAAGTAGTACTCTAAGGTAAGTCAAAGGTATATGTCCTTTTCCCCACTATTGTGCAATCCTGGTGTTAGTATATATAGTTAGGGGTTATGGGGGCACAGCCCCCACATTGGGGGGACTTAATTTGGCTTTCTGTTCTCTGGTTTTGTTTTACATTATTTGGTAAAATCCCACACCCACCCTAACTATATATACTAACACCAGGATCGCACTACTGTGGGGAAAAGGACATACACCTTTGACTTGCCTTAGATACTACTTGTCAGTGAAATGAGTTTTAGGTGAAATGGTTTTAGGTGAAATGAACTTTAGGTGATTTGGTTTCAGTGAAATGGATGTCAGTGAAATGGTCTTTCAGTGAAGTGATATGAATCTATATATATATATATATATATATATATATATATATATATATATATATATATATATATATATATATATATATATATATATATTTATTTATTTATTTATTTATACAGATATATAAAAGTATCCATCAATATGCAAATTTCATATAAAATGCATTTTCAGAATTACTTCTGTGTTCTCCCAAAGATTTTAAAATAACATCCATTTGTGATGCAATCTGGAAAACAGTTGTTATATGATATTCAGGTTCCCCTGTCAATAATATGAAACCTCCCTGTAATAACTAAATGATAATCTGTACTTTTGTTGAAAGACAATGGCTGGGATTCATAGGCAAGCAGCACATAGTGAAATACAAATGAGTTGTTATAAAAAGATGCTGTTAGCCACCCTGTGAATATAACTCACAGATATTAGTGCTTTACACCAATACATTGTACTATCTATGAATTCCAGCTAATGTTTTCCAATGTATGATGAACAGTTATAAAGCAGTAAGACATTTTTGTATGCAATGTTAACTCTGAAACACCTGTTACTATTTTAATAATAAAACTACTTTAAGTGGTTTTTCATTCACTGATTTTCTTGTAAGTTCACGTCAACTCAATTTCCAACATTTCTGACATATTTTATTAGCAATATTTATGTGTTTGTTGCGTGCTCTGCTCTCAGTCTCATTATATTAAAGTTGTTTTGATTCCCAAATCATCTCTACTTTTTCAAATTTTATTTTTAATGTCTGCTTTCCTTTCTCTGTGGTATTTTTATTTATCCATCCATGCATCCATCCCTTCATTTTTGATTCTCACTATATCAGTTCCAGGGTTGTAGGAAGCTGAGTCCATACCATCTGGGGACAAGTTTTATTTTTGTGCATTAACAAGAAAATAAACAATGGATTAATAATAAATAAAAAACAAATATATTATTAAATAAATTAATTAAATCTTCAAAAGTAAAGTTAATCAAGAGACTCAAGAGCAGTGTTCACATAACTGACAATAAGGTCACAGTATAAAAGTCATAAAACATAATTCTATATGCAAGCAATCAGCAGGAAAGTTGAAGCAAAAGTTTTGCAAAATTTAACACCAATGCCCCACAAATCACGCTGTACTGTATTCCACAAATAAATGGAATTACTTGAGTAAACAAATATTCAAACATAAAACCAATAAAAATGTAATCAATAACATTTAAACAAGTCATTCAACAGTTAAAAAACAGAGCTAGATACATTTTAACTAAAGCCACCAGAGAAAAGTCTAGGCAGTTAATGCACAAAGCAGCCAATACCACAAGTGACATCCATAACTGTATAATCCAGACATCCCTAGGCAGTAATGCCAAACAAGATGCTTCTCCATCCACTCAGGACATCAGAATACATCATGGCACTAAAACCAAATGTCAAAACCAGCAAGCACCAGTACAGCATCTTCCATACATGTCCACAGCCATGCCTTTGTCCACATCTACAATTCAAGTCCACTTCAGCAAACAGAAGTCACAAACATTCACTGACCATCACTCTGTCCCAGTATAGCATAAGCCATTTCTCTACAATCCCACACTATTTTCCTTGTCTTTATATTCTTATCCTTCATTCCCAGTCTAAACCACGCAGTCTTAGGATCAATGCTGGCTAATGGTAACTTAATCCAGATATCTATGACTCTATCCTCATTAGTGAAGAACATGTTAACAATTCTATCCTTTTTAACACAGTCCTGTACCTGTTGGCTGAAACTGTGTGGTCCAAGACCTCAATCAATTGCAGAACTCTCAAGATCTCTCCAATGGTCATGGAAGTATAAAAGGTTGATGCAATTATCAGTGGCCAAGACTAAGGTTGGAGCCTCCTTTCCATCACCCTGGCATTGGTTTTACCAAGAAGGTTGCAAAGGATGATCAGTCTATGACTACAACACAGTCCTTCTGCCTCCATACTAAAATGAGGATCGCCTCTATAGTTAGCCAACCCAGATGTACTGTCCCTCTCTTTTACACAACCCAGAAATGCTACAGTAAGCATAACATTTCCAACAATTAGATCTATAAAAAGTTTATATAATTATTATCTTATATAAGTTATATAAGTTTCCACGTTTACCTAGTTATTGCAATATCAAAAATAAGCAAATAGACATATAATAATTATACAGCAGAACTGACACACACTTTGTCTAAATCCTGTACTGAAAAATCATGACTATGTAATAAAAGAAGTTACAGCATTTTTTTTCAGGAAAGAATGCAGCCTGTCTGACCAGTTGTATGATTAAGGAATGAACCATGTTCAGTTTTAAATATTACTGGAGTATCTCTTGACTAGACTGACAGGTTGAGTTGGAAATTCTTCTAAGTGAGTAAATTCAGAATTACAGTCAGGCTGAAGCTACTTATTTCTACTATAAACCAGGCTCATTTTAAAATAATTTGCTTTCTTTTACTTTATAAACAATATAGTAAAGGTAATTGGCTTTCTTTTTTTCTGTTTTTTTTTTATTGAAGATTTAAAGTCCAAACAGCAATCTATAACATAAAAAACTTTAAAACAACATATAACTATAACAATAAAAAAGTCATAGCCACAAATAAAATTAACTACTTACAAAAATGTCTACTAAACATAAAAATTATTAATAGTTCCAACTTTCAACATTATTTATTTAAATATTAGCATTTATTTTTTCTAATAGATCTTTAAATTTCAACAAAGAATTGCAATATAAAGTGACTCTGTCTGTTCTTGTCTTGATTGTAGCTAATTCAAGTTTACATACTTTGCTAGCTGTGTTCTTAAATTCTTTCAAAGCAGTAGCAGTCTCATTCTTCCAGTGTATTGTAATAACCTTTCTTGCCATGGCTGTTATGCTCCAAAGAAGATAATATTTTATTCTAGCAGCACAAGTAGGAACTGGTACATCGAATAAAACTAAAGATTTAGTTAAAATAAATTTATCATTAAAAATAGCTTACAAAAATGTGAGTATTGTACAATCAAAAACATATGTTGTCAAAAAGCTTTAACATTTAATTTAAATCTCCAGTATCCAAGTTCTTTTTTTCTGAATGCGGTGGTGGTGCTGTGGTAGCATTGTCGCCTCACAGTAAGACGTCCTGTTCAATTCTCAGCTAGGGCATCTTCTGTGTGGAGACATGCGTGAATGGGCGTACCTTCGTTGAAGGTTGTGCGTCAAGGCCGGCAACTTGGCACATAAAAATCTACTGCCAATCATTAGTGGACCGGAGTTCCGCTGTGGCAACCCCTAACCGGGAAAAGCCGAAAGACACAACAACAGTTTAACTCTATGAGATGTAATGAAATTTCTATCAATAAATTTGTAGTAGTTTGTTTTGAAGATAACAATGTTAACTTTTTGTCTTCCTCACTTGGAAAATTGTCATTAATTAATCTGAAATAAATCCAGTAATTTTCTTTATAATATATTTTTATACATGTAACTATTTTATATACTTTGGATAGATATCTCTTTCTAATAGCACTATGACTTCCTAGTCTAAAAATTCTATACATTTAGGGACCATATTTCTTGTTGGTTGCAGTAATGCAATCCTTTAATTAATAGATTGTCTACAAATTTGTATATCTAGCCATATTTATTTATTTCAAAATTATTCATAATAAGATCTGTAGCAAGTACATTCCCATGTTTCATCAATCGATGACAAAATATAATTTTTTTTCTGTGATTTTTATAATTTTTTTATAAGTTAAATGTGTTAATAATATCATGAGTATGGGCTATAAGAAATAATATAAACAAAAAAAAATTGTGTTCTGGGTTTTTGTAAATAAAATTTCTAAATATGTTTAACATATTAGTAACATAACAAGAGCTTTCTGGTTTATTTTTATTTTCTGAGAAATATTTTTTTTAACCAATGAAAATTATTACTTAATTTATTATGTTGTACTGTTTTTTAATAGTTTGACTTCAAACAATTTTTTTTCAGGAGTTTCTTTCCTTTTAGCAGAGTAGTTAGAATTTAACCATAAGGTTATTGTTTTAAAGACTGACGACAGAGCATACATTTCCAAATCTGGCAAACTTATAGCTACTGCTGTCCAATCTCATATATGATGATTTAAGGCCAATCTAGGTCATATACAATCCATAGGAAGGGGAAGTGATATAGACTGTATTATATATAATAGTTTTGGAAGAATGATAATTTTAATTAATGACAGCCTGTCTCTTCTGTTGTAAAAAATAGTTTATTCCATTTATTAATGACATTTTATCATTTTTAAACTATTAGTATAATTAAGTGTAATTATATCCTTAATATCATCTATTAAAATAATTCATAAATATTTAATTTTATTGTCTTTTATAATATATTTAGAGAATGTCCTGTCTATTTTATATTTTACAAATTATAAGTAAAATCTTACTTTTATCATTATGAAAACTAAGTCCAGACATCTTTTTGGAGTATTTCTATTGAATTAAATAAAGCATGGAGATAATGATTATGACAATTCAAGGTTAATAAAGTATAATTTGCAAAAAGTTGTATTTTGGCATTTAAACTATTATTTATTTGAAGAGTTTTGATATTCAGATTTGACCGACTACAGTTTGCAAATGGTTCCATAACTAAAAAAAATAGCAATGGTGATAAAGGACATGCTTGTTTAGTACCTTTAATATTTGTAATTGATTTAGAAGTATATGAACAATTTTTGTATAAGCAAGAAATTTCTCATAAAGAAGTTTAATGAGCTTCATAAACTTGTTTGAAAAATTATATTCCTCCAAAACAGATAGCAAGGAGTCCCAGTGAACTGAATCAAAAGCACTACTATTATCTAAACTTACCAAGGTCAAATTTCCATTTGTAGTATTAAAATACTCTATTATTGTAATTATGCTTAAGACGTTCTATTCATTATGAAACCAGTTTGATCCTTGTTTATCAACATAGGAAGAATGTGTTTAATTCTATTTGCATATATTTCCATAAATATTTTATAGTCCGTGTTTAATAATGATATTGGTTTACAGTAAAAAATATTTTGTTGCATCTTTATCAGCTTTTAAAATAGAAGAAATTAAGAGTATATTTCCAAGATGGGGAACATTTGATAATCCTTTGACTAATGAATAAACTTTCAATAATATTACCAACATTTCTTTAGGCATTAGTTTTTATAATTATGGTGAAATACCATCACTTCCAGGAGCTTTATTAAATTTTAACTTGTTGATTTGAATTTTGAACTCAGACGTTAAAATTGGTTTATCGATTAATTTTATCTAATCTTTTTACCATATATTTTTAATATGTTTTTATAAAATATTAATTATATCTTGTAATTCTATTATTGGATTATATTGATTAATTTTATTGAAGTGACTTCTAAATGCTTCTAATACATTTTCTAATTCTGTAACCTTCTCTTTGCTATTTGGAACACAGACCTCTCTAATATGATTAAATTTAATAATCATTTTTGATCTAATTGCTAGTTTACTTTATGTAGGTTCTTGGGATTTAAAGAATTAGAATTCATCTTAATCATTTCTAGATTTATCATAGTTTTGTGTTGTAAAATTTCTAAATATTTTTATTTAACCTATCAAGGTCTTCTATTAAGTGTTTATCTTTTTGTATGTCTAATTTTAGCTTATCTACTTTGCTTTGTATGTCTTTTAATTCCTTGACCCATTGTTTTTGTCTTATTTATATACCAACATATAATTTTACCATATAAATATACTTTTAAAGAATCCAATATATATATATATATATATATATATATATATATATATATATATATATATATATATATGATATACCTTTTACACTATTTATACTTGTAAACATCTGAATTTCTTTATAAAAATCCTTAGATTCTATTAAATTAGTTATATATGATGATATTATTTTAATAGAGACATTATTTGCACTTACCATGAGTTCGAAAGTACTTGCATTATGATCTGATAATGGACAAGAAACTATTTTAACCTTACCTAATCTAGTTATTAAATTATTTGAGACATATATTCTAGCTATTCTGGATTATGTAGCATGTTTGTGTGACAAATATGTAAAAATGATGAATTTGATTCTGCAAATTCATTTATGTTTTTAATATTACACATTTCTATAAAATATATAAAAGCTTTAGCTGATGTAGAGATTACATGCTTATTGATGGCATTAGTGTCTTTATTACTCAATACACAATTAAAGTCTCCTGCAAGAATAATACTCTCTTTAGAAAAATGTAGTATCTCTTCAAGTTGATGTTTAATAACTTTTCTCCTATACCAGGAATCCAATAAACATTAATTAAAATATATATTCTCCCTTTTATTTCTAGTTTCCCTAGACAAAACATTCCTTTCTTATCATTGCATATATTTAAGATTGTAGGTATTGGTGTAGAATTTTTCCACAGTATTGCTACACCTCCTCTCTTCTGTTTGTAATAGGAGCGAGTAAGCACAGACTAATAATTTGTATTAAGTCTATCATTGTCCTCTTGTATTAAATATGTTTCTTGCAAAAATGTAATTTGAGCATTAAACATCTTTAAGTACTTATTCAAGCTACTCCTGTTACAACCATTATTCAAACCAGCAACATTGATGGAAATACAATTCAAACACGTCATGTTATATGAAAAGTGTATCCACTTATTTTACTCAACATAACTAATAAACTATTGCTACAAAACTTGAATTGCTTATACGTAAATCTGAATATATAAGAATTTCAAATTTGTCATGTAAACATATTCTATTAATGATAATAGACACCAAAAAAAAAAAAGAAATGTACTACAAAATATTAAACATTAAAAGTTAATTTAATTTATATATTTCAGCCTTCATGGAGTTTAATACTCCTAGTTTGAAAAGTATCCCTACCCAAAAGTACCCACTAACCACCAGAATCAGAATCAAACCTCCCTCCCCTACTATTTGAAAGCTAAATTATACAAAAGATTGAAAAATATATCATAAAATATATTACTAAATTCCATTAATTGCATTAACAACTTTATGTTCCAGAATTCTCACTCAAAATATTTAATTATGTTATTATTAAATAAATTGCAATTATCTAATGTTTTTAATATTTATTAACCACATATGATGAGATCAGTTAATATAGATAATACTCTAAACTCAAGTTCACATATGGAGACAAAATGAATAATGCAGTCATAATGATTAGCATATTAGTTGAATATATAAAGTCAATATGTTGAGGTTTTAAAAAATCAAAAAACAAAAATATACGTCTATGTAATAAGGTATATTTAACCAGTATGCGCATCTGCACAAGTTTAAGGCAGACAGCAAATGTTTATATTCCCATCTAGTTTTTATATCATACATTACAAAATAATGTCCATGTCATTCCTATGATTTTAATCAATTTTTTATAAAGTACTAACACTACTAGTATGTACTAGTTTGAGTAACAATTGAGGACACCAGACTAAAATAATGAGTATATTTATTGTAGTTAAACAGAACTGTACTTCCCAACCTTCACCCTATCAAATACCACAAACCATGCAATAATATTCTATATGTGATTATCTCATCTTATTTCTTAAGTTGGTGATGAGTAAAAAAGTCATACCACACCAGACTCAACTATAGATTCATACCAGAAGAGGAAAAGAATCATGTATTAGTTATTAATTTTACCTTACTTTTACCATACCACAGGAGCCAAAGTCTCTACTTCTTTTCCCAGACTAAGATAATGCTTTTCATAACATTTGAAATGCTACAGCAAAAGTGTAGTATGCAAATGCATGCCACTGTCTCAACAATTCAAATCACGTTCGCTGATGCTCTCCACCAAAGCTGTGCATCATACATCATACCACACAGCCTCCAAGCACAAGAAATCCAAAGAAAGCCAAAAACAATGGTGTGCAAAGGTCCAAAAATAAGAACAAACTTCAGACACCTCCCCTACAGACCCCGAAAGATGACAGAACAAAAGGCTTTATAATACCCTGTAATCAATAAAAGATAGGAAATCCAAAACTCCAATGCCTGTCTTCACTTAACAAACCCGATCCTCACTAATCTGCCAGAAAATCACAGACTTCAAGAAGAACAGACCAAAAATATGATGCAGAAACTCAGATACTCTGCAAAAATCTGAACAGCTGAAAGATATAAAGATTAGAATGTTACAACAATTTCTTTGCATGACAGTTAAAAAGTTACAACAGCAGCACTATTCAACAACTAGACATTACTGCCCAACACTCCAGACAGCATCAATGGACCTTTCCACCAATGGGAAATACCACACGCACACAGACCATCTGTGTCAACTATAAAGCCCCTGTGCATGACATTCATTTAACTGATTCCCCATATTTTCAATTCACAGGCGTACTCTCTGTCAGTACCAAAAGAAACATCCAAAGCATGGTGATCTCCATCAATGCTAAACATTAAGCAGTTAAAGAAACATCAAAACTTCACACGTGTTCCCCAGAAGACATCATCACTTCACAGATTACTTTTAATGTAATATTGCTTCTTAAATTAAATGTAACACTTACTAAATTAACCAGCTAAATAAATATAAAAACTCATCAACCAAAATGTATATCTTTATGTGACTTGGCTTTATGTAAAACTATTCGGACATGAAATAAAAAACGGTTAAACAATCACTGCCTACTGGACCTTTGATCCTTCTCACCCAATGCCATCTAAGCTTGCTTCCTATTTCTCTCTCTATCTCCAATCTCCTCCTTTCCTCCTCCCTTTAATAAACATAACAAGTGTAGTTGCGTGACCTCAGCAGGAAAAAGTAAGTAAAAAAGAAGTCAGGAGAGAAAATAACTGTTTTAATACTGTACATGCTACATTCAAAATAGGAATCTCACCACAACAATCTTGCTGCATCAGCTCAGCACACCAATGGACCTCTCATTCAAATAATGCAAATCAACACAAAACAAAGTCCATTCATCCATCACCTCCCGCCATTTAATCACAAACCCAGCAATCTCAATCCCAAAGAATAAAAAAGAAAGAACACATCTGGAAAGTAAATGAAAAAGAGAAAGAAAACAGAAAATCATCTCTAAATGCAAACCACATAATCTAAAGCAGTTATGAACCTCTTCACACCAATGAGACATCCACACTTTACACAAGGCAGCAGATCAATTACTAACAACTCTCAAAACATTTATACTCACACAAAATTAAACTTTTATTATATAAGAAACATTAATTATTCTTACTTTAACCTTGATTTAAATAAAACATACTAACCTAATATGAAATGATAAAAAAGGAAACAAGAATGTACTAACAGATAACATATTCAATTGCTACAATACCTAGAATATAAGATGAGTTTATCAATTAATTCTATAATTAGATTCTGTTCATTAACTGTATTTATGATAGCATAAATTATATTATCATTACCTACATATTAGTTTAGGTTAATCAGACTTATGTGCAGCTGATGTATATGCTTTAATTACTTTAACCATGTCTCTATGATGAAAATATTTAAATCTTTAGTGATATTTTTATTAGTTCAAATATTAAATGTTGAATATTAGTAAATGCCGAAAGAAGATTAGTATGAGTTACTTTGTAATTATTAATAGTTGTTTTTTCTATTAATGAGTTTTGTAATGAGTTTTGTAAGTTTATGCAAATAAGTACACGTTTACCTTAAACATGTATGCACCCATATTTTCTTTTCCATCAGATTAGATTTGAATAAAACAGTGTCTTTTTGAAACAATACCAACAATTAACTTGTTATATCTGTTGTTTGTTATTATATATATATATATATATATATATATATATATATATATATATATATATATATATATATATATATATATATATATATATATATATATATATATATATATATATATATATATATATATATATATATATATATATATATGTTCATATGATACCATCGACAACTGAGTAAATCGACAACCGGCCCTGCAGCACCACTTTACCGAAACCGCACAGCATCGACAGTTGAAATAACCGACACCGACTCTACCGACAACGCGCTACACCGACATCGCGTATTACACCTAACGGGTATTAACATGTGTGAGGTAGGGGAGGTATTGCTAAACTTATGTCACTCAGTCTAACATTATAAATACCTCCCCTACCTCACACATGTTAATACCCGTTAGGTGTAATACGCGATGTCGGTGTAGCGCGTTGTCGGTAGAGTCGGTGTCGGTTATTTCAACTGTCGATGCTGTGCGGTTTCGGTAAAGTGGTGCTGCAGGGCCGGTTGTCGATTTACTCAGTTGTCGATGGTATCATATGAACCCATATATATATATATATATATATATATATATATATATATATATATATATATATATATATATATATATATACACACATCTGTAAAAATATTTTAAGTCTTGAAGCAAACAATAAGTGTAATTTAATTTGTCTTTTCATTAATTCTTTCACCAAATGTAAAACTTATCTTCTTTTTCTCATTACTGTTGCAGAGTAATCATCTTCAAATCTTATTATGCTGTCATTTATTTTGACTGGAGGATTAGTTCACACTGTTTTTAATATCAGTTCTTTATCTAGACTAAAGAAGAATCTAACAATTATGGACCATGGATAAGAGTTTTCCATCAAAGAAGGAACAAACAATGACATATGTGCCCTTTCAATATCAAAAGAAATGGATTTAGATAAGTTTAAAGTTTTTGGAAGCCATGATGTGAGAAAGTTTACTATATTGTCACCCTCTATTTTCTCTGGTAGACCAAACATTCAAATGTTGTTTCTTCTTCATTATTAAATTATCACTTATGATATAGGCAATCATACAATTTTATACATGAAAACAAACCATATTGACACAATCGTAATTGCAAACATGTTATATCACAGACCATATTGACGTAATAGTAGCTGCAAACATTATACATCACTTATAATCTACCTTATCATTGTCAGTCAAACATCGCATAGCTCATTCAAATCCTCCCTTTTTTGAAAACCTCATTCCTCCCCTTTATGTATTGTTCCCACAATTCCCATGTTTTCCTATGTAACTTGCTCCTACCCTTTCCTAAAGGTCCCTATTCCAGATGTTTTATCTCTGTCACAATATTCACTATTTCTAATATAGTTGGTTCAGCCTTTGATTTCCATTTTCTAGTAATTGCTTTTTTGGCAGCCACCATAATTAGAGTCAGCAAGGCCTTACTATTTCTAGGCAATTCTGATTCTGTACCATAGCTCAGAAAAATAATTTCCCTAGTTACACCAATCTGCTCACCCAGTATCTCTGACATAGTAGACTGCAGGGAATCCTTAAAGTCTGCCAACTCATTACACTCCAAGAAAACATGTTCCTAATTACCTCTTTCTTCTGCCATCATAACTTTAACATTTGCTAATTATCTGAGGAAAATGCTCTGGAGTATACTTGGGGTATAAAATATCTGTGTAAACATTTCCAAGCAAAAATCATACATCTTCTAGATTTTGTTGCATATTTGGGAGACATAAATATACATCCCCATTGCTTCTTTGTGAATTGCTTATCCAATTTCTCTTCCAACCCTTTCTAACCTCCTCTGATTATTTTAGTTATGATGCAATATTTTGTATGCTCTACTAATTATTCCTTTTTTTAATGGCAGCTTCTGTTCTAGATTCAACTAAAAAACTCTACCAATGCTGGTCTTTCATTTAGGACCTCCTATTTCTTTCTCTTTGCCTATACTCTGATATCAATCCTTGATAGGGACGGCAATCTCTAACCTGCAGTCCAAATAAATTCTTGGTGTCTTACCATTCTATCACCTTTCCCTCTCTAGTTATTTACTCCCAATACCTTTGCCAGTTTTCTTCAATAAATTCCAGCCCCCTCTTTCCTATTGTCTGTATCCCTAATTTCAGTAAGTGTTATTTCTTCTTGATCTGTTTTCTAGATAATCAATTTTGTTTAACAGTATGGTATTTTGTTTTAGTAGAAATTCTAAGTTATGTTCTCCTTCTGACATCTTTCCTTCTATATCATTTAGAGCAGCTTCGTTTCCTCAGATCTGAGATTTCTGCTGTTTTATTATTTCATGTAGTTGCTTCATTTGTTTTATACATTTTTCTTTAAAATTACCAAGTTTATTATCCATTTTATACATTTTTTACTGAATGTTCTTGTATATTTGTAGGAAGTGACTGCAGTTCTTTTTTAATGAAAAGTCCTGTGAGTTAGTTTTCAGATGGTTCGTTTCAAATTTGTAAGTGTAAACCTTTCTGATAAACTGTTGACAGGAAAAATGATAATTTATAACAATTTTTCCAGATAATATCCTTCAATCCTCCATCCATCCATCCATCCATCCACAACCCCTTTTCCTGTTGTTAAAACTCTAATTCCATACAAAAAAAGTATTTAGGATGTCTTAGAATTAGAATTTCCTGTCAGAAATATAATTCAAATTGCAAAGCAAAATAAATCTGCTGCTAGCCCATCACCACCTTTATCACATGCCCATACTTGGCATTCTTGAGGACTGCTTTTGAGTTTTTAGAACAGCCACTGTCAGAGGAGTTCTCCTTTCTCAACTTGAATATGGGCTCCCAATTTTTGTTTCGGTCTCCAAGAAAATCATTGCCTCACTCTAGACTATCTCTAGCAGCACCTGCCAATTCACTGCAAACTCACCTCTCTGTGAGCATCACTGTGTAATCCTGGAAAAAGCCAGATGGCTACCCATAAAACAAAGATCTAACCTACATTTAGGATCCCAACTCTACAAACTACTTCAAATCCACACATTTACTTCCTTTGCAGATAGACTTCATGAAAAAAAACTCCTCATACAACCTAAAACACAACTCACAAGCCACAACAAATCTTATTACCCCCAGAACCAAATTCCACAGCACTGCACATGCTTTTTCCTCTCCTGCTCCTACTCTTTGGGAAGCTCTCCCCATTGACATTAAAGAACTCAACATTTATTCTGAATTCAAAATACAGCTCAAAAAGCACTTCTTTATCCAAGCCATATGTTCCCGCTTTAACACAAAACATATCACCTAACCTGTCTCCTTTCTTAGTCTCTTCTGCTCTCTCAAGATCCAGTGAAGATTGACCCACTTTAGAAACTAATGTATATATTGTACATTATACAAATCAGATAAGTAGCTACAAAGTACAGTTTTGTACCTACCATAAATGTAGATGTCCGAACTGGATAGCATCTGCAGTCATAACAAATGGGTTGTCCTGTCGTCAGGCAGCCCTTCGGTCGGCCGGATTCCAAAGTCTGGGTCCGGCTTCGGCTGATGTCGCACTTCACCCGACGTCATCTCTGCTGGTCTTCGGGTATAAAGGCATCAGCCGACGCCATTTTCCTCAGTGTTTCTTGCCCCAGATGCCAGTTGCCCTCTTGGAAGGCTAAATTTTGGATAAATGCCAATGTTTCCAAAAAGTAGAAGGCAAACACACAAAAATAAGCATGTATGTACATATATACAAACAAATACACCATAAGAGACTCCCCCCCATCTAGCTATTAGGAGGGTAAATACCCTAGGAGTACCACAGAGGGGAAGGAGGGTGGGTAATCCTGACTGCAGATGCTATCCAGTTCGGACATCTACATTTATGGTAGGTACAAAACTGTACTATGTCCTTCATGGATGCATCTGCAGTCATAACAAATGGGTAGAATACCATAGCCAAACTAGGGGTGGAGGAAGAAAAATTATGGTGTAGTTAGGATCCCTTGCAGTACAGCAGTGGCAAACCCTGCTCGGGATCTAGAGTATAGAGGTAAATTATAATGCTTGGCAAATGTATGCACGGAGGTCCAAGTAGCCGCCTCAATAATGTCCTTGGTTGCCACTCCTCGTAAGAAAGCTGTGGTAGTGGCTGTAGCCCTTGTAGAATGAGGTCTTATGTTCTGTGGAATTGGTTTTCCATGGTAAGAGTAACAGAATCTTATGCAATTTCCTATCCATTTGGAGATTGTCTGTTTGGAAATTGCTTTTCCTTCCCTTCCCGTTGCATAGGCTACTAAAAGCTGGTCAGTTTTTCTGTTACTTTTGGTTCTGTCCAGGTAGTAGTGTAACTGCCTATGTACATCCAAGGTATGCAGCAGTCTTTCCCCCCTGTTCTGTGGATTGGGAAAGAAGGTAGGTAGGTGGATTGCCTGGTTTAAAGACACTCTGGATACCACCTTAGGCATAAATGTAGGATTAGTTCTCATGGACACCCTATCTTGATGGAAGATTAGGAAGGGTTGCACTGCCATTAAGGCCTGTAGTTCCGAAACCCTCCTTGCTGAGGCAATTGCCAGTAGGAAAGCAGTTTTCCATGACAGGTGTTGCAGATCTGCTGTTGCTGCTGGTTCAAACGGAGGGAGTGTCAACTTTTCTAGCACAAAGTTCAAGTCCCATAATGGTAATGGTGGTTTCCTAGGAGGTTTTACATTCTTGATCCCTCTGAGGAACTGCCTGAGTAGAGGATGCGAAAAGACAGGTGGATCGAAGCTGTATTCTGCTGAAATAGCTGATGCATGTATCTTGATGGAGGAATAGGACAGGCCTGTATGTAGAAGCTCTGCCAAGTACTCCAGAATGTTAGCAATATCTATGTTCGACACATCTTTTCCTCTTTCAGTACTCCAAATGACAAACCTTTTCCATTTTCCTGCATAGTTCCTTCTTGTTGAAGGTCTGCGGGCTTCAAGGATAATGTCTTTAACCCTTTGGGAAAGGTCTGGGTTAGTTGCTGCTATGTGATGTTCCAGGCAGTCAGTTGCAAGGTTTTTAGGTTTGGATGTATGATGTTGTAGTTGTTCTGAGTCAACATCAAAGGCATCAGGGTATTGACCACATTCTCTCCCGAGACATGCTCCTTAGCAATGGGTACCAGTGTTGTCTTGGCCAATTCGAGCTATCAGGATTATCCTTGGACGTTCCTCTTTGATTTTCAGTAGTACCTTGTGCATCAAGGGAAGAGGTGGAAATGCATATGCTGTCAGGCCTTTCCAGCTGAAGGATAGAGAGTCCACCTTCCATGCAAGTGGGTGGAATGTCCTTGTGCAGAATTTTTTGAGCTGGTGATTGAGTGGGGATGCGAATAGATCTATTTGTGGCATTCCCCATTTCTTTGTGATGGCCTTGAAGATGTCTGGGTGTAGCATCCATTCGTGAGCATCCGAGGTGGTTCTGCTTAACATGTCTGCTAGGGTGTTCTCTTTTCCCGGCACAAATATTGCCTGTAACTGGATGTTGTAGCTGAGAGCCAGATTCCAAAGGTCCAAAGTCATTCTGCATAGGGGGTATGAATGAGTGCCTCCCTGTTTGTTGATGTACCACATGACTGTGGTGTTGTCTGTCCTTATCATCAAATGGCCTTCTTTGAGGAATGGTCTGAATTTTTGGATTTAAAACACTAAGATAGAGCAAGAAGTTCTCAAAAACAACGAAAAATCACAGAAACGCCAGTAATTTATTGAAGCTTTCGGGCTCTCAACCCTTCATCAGCATACACAATACCAAATACTTTACATTTAAATAGAGGTAACAGTTAAGAACTCATGACAAAACCAGCCAATAAAATTCACTCAATTAAATTCAAAAAACAATTACTTATTGAGAGAAATCATAAAAAACATTTAAAATGTGAAGAATAACATCATAACAGTTTATAACAAGTTAAAACATTTCATATCCTTAATAGCCTATTTATTAATTTAATCTATATATAACCATTATGTGTTATAACTTAACCATCTGTTGTCTTAATAAAATAGGTTTTATACTAATGGCGTTATTTAAACCAGGAGCGGTATCTGCATGCAACCTTATTATCCACTCTAGTTCCTTTATTTCTAAAAAATTGTTGATATCGCCACCCCTCATACCCACTTGTACAGTCTCAATACATCTAAACTTAAAGCTGTGCTTGCTATGTTGTGATATGTGCTTAAATAAGGCATTAGTCTGTACCTGTCTGTTAATTTCAGACTTGTGCTCTATAATGCGATCTTTAAGTCTTCGCATAGTCTTGCCTACATAGAAGGCATCACATACCATGCACGTAGCGAGATACACTAATTTCGTAGTATTGCAGTTCGCAGTACAGTTAAAATGAAACAGCTTAAAGGTAACAGGGTGCTTAAAATAAGAATCTGCTGATAAAATATCACAACAACATGTACAGTTATAGCATTTCAGTGTACCTTGCATCTTATGTACTGAGACTGGTTGCTTTACAAAATCCTTGTAGCATAACATGCTCTTTAGAGCCTGGTGATTTCTATAAGCAAATCGTGGTTTGATACCTGCTAACACCCTTAGCTCTGGCATGGCCATCAAAATTGGCCAGTTCTTTTCAATTATTTTACTTATCTGTTTAGTGTGGGCAGAGTATGTAGTCACATACCTCAACAATACATTATCACTATGTGTAGGGGTGTATAGCTCATCGCTATTATTTACATTATCTCTTAAAAATATTGGTTTATATTCATTTTTTCTACCCTGTGTTACTAATTCAATATTGGTATTGATAATGTATTCCGTATATCCACTTTTCTTAAATTCTGTTTTCATTACTTCTACTTCTTCTTTATAAACTTGTTCATCCGTAGTTAGTCTGCTCAGTCTTATAAATTGAGACTTCATAATACCTTTAAATACATGTGGCGGGTGCATACTAGAGCTTTGCAAATATCTTATTGTATGAACATCCTTCTTATGCACCCTAGTTTGTATTGTTTCATCTTGCTTGTATAACATAACATCTAAAAATACCATTTCATTTGATGAAGAACACATTTTGAACTTGAAAAAACTTGTTGTACTATTGATATATCTAACAAACTCATCTAATTCTCCTGTTGTGCCTTCCCATATGAAAAAACAATCGTCCACAAATCTAACATAACTTTTTACGTATTTACATAATACGTTTTTAGACTCCAGTATATACTCTTTCTCCCAATTATATAATACCAAGTTCGCAAAAGTATTAGCAACTGACGTCCCCATAGCTACACCTGTTAATTGCTTATAGGGGACGTCATCAAAGATAAAAATATTGTTTGACAGTGTTAAATATAAAAGTGAGTAAATATTCTCAACCTCACAAGGTAATTTAGTTGAAGCACTAAACAGAAGTTTCCTTATTGCTTCTACACCATAGTCAATAGGTATGACGGTGAACAAGGATTCTATATCCAAAGTAACAAAGATGTAGCTACTAGAAGCATTATTATACCATATACTTAGTTTTTCCAAAAAGTGTGCACTATCTTTTATTATGCTTTCACATTTGGCTAACATAACAGCCAATACTGTTTGTAGATATTTGGATATAGGTTCAGTTATCCATCCCTTGCCTGAGACTAAGGGTCTCAGTGGAGGGTCATAGAGGGATTTGTGGAGCTTAGGTATTCCATATATTTGAGGAACCTTGGGACAGGGAGTAGAAAAGTAATTAAACAGGTCTATCGAAATTTCGTTGTTTAGTTGCATGTCATAAATAGCCATATTCACCTTAGTTACATGACTCTTTATATCAAGCTGAGTTATCTTTTCAAAGGTGCTAGTGTCAGAAAGAAAAATATTAAACTTTCTTGTGTAGTACTTCCTGTCCATAAGGACAGTTGCCCCTCCCTTATCAGCTTGTTTGATAATTATATTGTTATTCCTTTTCAAATCAATAAGTGCCTTATATTCACAGTATGTTAAATTATAATTTTTAACAGGTTGACATCTTTGTGAAAATAACGATCTTAGTTCAGTTTCCACAATATTTGTGAAAGCTAAAATTACGGGTGCTAACTGGGGGATGAATAAACTAGACTTTTTACATCGCGAACAATTAGTTACAGAATTCCCAAAAATCAGCTTTAGCATAAGATTTCTAGCAAATAATTTAAGATCAATAATAGCATCCACAACATTACCAGAAGCAAAGGGGATGAATTTAAGTCCCTTGCTTAATAACATGTAATGATCGTTTGTTAAAGTAAATTCTGTCAAGTTTAAGGTACCTTTTAACATGTGTATGTTTGTTACCTGCGCGGCACCTTGTTGCTTTTTTTGGGGCTGTTGAGTTTCCTCTTGCCCCCTTGCTGTTGAAAGTGTTCGCTCAGCATAGTTCCTGAAGCCCCCTCGGCTTGCAGCCTGTGTTCCACAACCTTTTCGGGTTGTTGCAGCCGAAAGGGTAAAAAAGCCGAGATCTCCATTTGCTTCTTCCCTTTCGGTTCATTTGATCCACGTGCTTGTTTTGATGTAGAAATAGTTGGAGCCTCAGGATCCACTACGAATTCACGTATTTCAGCTGGTGTTATCGATGCATTAGAAGTATCTAAATTTATGCTTTCTATCGCTGGAGTCAGTAGTTGCTCGACACTATTCGCTCCTAACGGTGGAAACGTGGTGGATTCACTTGCCTTCTCTTTGTCAGCCCCTTTGCGATACGACTTTGACTTAGTGACGTTTGGCGTACGTGTTTGGTGATTGGCTGAACTAGTATAGGCATTTTGCGGTAGCGTGAAGTCATCAAGCTGATCCAAGCCTTTCCTCGGGCCCATAGGTGTCTTAATACCCTGCTTATGTAGCGTTTGTTTATTATTTTTAGAAAAACCTTTATACTCAGTTCTCGGCCATGCAAAGAAATTTTAGCTTTCACAAATATTGTGGAAACTGAACTAAGATCGTTATTTTCACAAAGATGTCAACCTGTTAAAAATTATAATTTAACATACTGTGAATATAAGGCACTTATTGATTTGAAAAGGAATAACAATATAATTATCAAACAAGCTGATAAAGGAGGGGCAACTGTCCTTATGGACAGGAAGTACTACACAAGAAAGTTTAATATTTTTCTTTCTGACACTAGCACCTTTGAAAAGATAACTCAGCTTGATACAAAGAGTCATGTAACTAAGGTGAATATGGCTATTTATGACATGCAACTAAACAACGAAATTTCGATAGACCTGTTTAATTACTTTTCTACTCCCTGTCCCAAGGTTCCTCAACTATATGGAATACCTAAGCTCCACAAATGTAACAGAGGATGGAGATAACCATACTCAAGTCATAAACTAGCTACTCATTCTCTCTCTTAATCCTAAGTGACTACAATAAAGCTGTTAGGTTAAAAAATTAGGAAGGCAAAGATCTCCATCATCATAAACACTAAGGGGGGGTTTAAAATGTTAAATTTAAAAAATACATACATTTTCTGCAGTGGTGGTGGTGCTGCGGTAGCAATGTCGCCTCACAGTAAGACACTGTCCGGTTCGATTCTCAGCTAGAGCGTCTTCTGCGTGGAGACATGCGTGAATGGGTGTACCTTCATTGAAGGCTGTGTGTCAGGGCTGGTAACTCGGCACGTAAAAATCAACTACCAATCATTAGCGGACCGGAGTTCCGCTGTGGCAACCCCTAACCGGGAAAAGCCGAAAGACACAAACAAACATACATTTTCTGCACTCCTGCTATCTGGTTATCACATCTGCAGCCCCATCTGCCCTGCCCTTCCTGTAGCTCTAAGTATGTGCCCAGGCCAGCAGTCAATCTGGCCTGATCTTCATAGACCTCTGAGTGGATGTGAGGGCAGCCATCTTTGAACAAAAGCACAGGCTTTCCTTCTGTAACTAACAGCTAACATCTGTATGCATGTTTCTGTATGCAACAGAATGAGGCAACAGAGAGATAATTTTAATATTACAATATCTCTGATCAAAAATATCTCCAGTGAAGATGAGACAACACGATACAATTCCATCTGGGGTCATTCTGCTAGCTCAGTGTACAGTAAACCTGGTAATTGTTCTTATTTGTAATAATTAAGTAAATGATTATGAAATGTATTGCTGTAATAGTATGGTAGCATACCACTCTACTACCTAGGTGAAAAATTCTGGACAAAGCCAAAAGCAATGGCAGGGAACAAAGGCCCAAAATCAGGGATGATATAAATACTGTTATAAATGTAGAAAATTGGTAGAATAACAAGTTTGGCCTTAGCACGCATTTTTATAAGGGCATGAAGTCTGAAAGTCAAATATCTGTCATTATTTAGTGACTTTAATCCTAAATGATTTGATAGAAAAAAAATGCAAATGAAGAGACCAAAAATATGAAGCAAAAATTTGGAAATACTGTGAAATTCTAGACATTTGAGAGGTATGTCGGCAACCAGATTCCTATTAAAGAATCCAAAAAATAATACAGAGGTAGGGAGACTGAATGTGGGAAAAAATTATCAGTAACTGGAGCCTACTAATTTTCTGCTTGGTGCTTAGGAAAGAAAGGGTTTGTCTTTGTATAAAAGGCAAAATAAAGTCTACAATGCTAAGAGGAACCATACTTACTTCAAAAGTGAACCCTGCATATAATTTAATGAAGCAACTATATAGTGATGGGAGTAATTTTAATTCTAATTATAGGGAAGAACTAAGGCATAAATTAAAAAAGTGACCTCAGATGGACCATATTCAGAGAAAATGTAAACTCTGATAGGTATCAGCGAATAATCCTGGTGAACATGGGCATTACAAAATTACCATGGTAAAGACAGGGAAAAAAGGTGAAAAAAAGCAGAAAAAATCAACCGAGCTATAGAGCAGAGAACCCTTAACAAATGTAGATATTTAATGTTTCAGTAAATTGTTATATAACTGCCTTTAATCATGCGCTACCTTCTATTATACTCTGGGGGTTCCCTATCAGAAGTGCAAAACTAAAAAAAAAAAAAAAAAAAAAAAAAGTGCCCTGGTGCAATGTGACACTCACTGTTACACTTCTATAGGTGTGCAGCTCAGGCTACCTTGCACCTCCCCCAACCCACTGGGGGCAAACCCTGCTAGTTATACATACTAATTCTGTGATCGTTGCACTTCAGAGTAGGGTAATAATACCGCAGTCTCAGAATTACTGTACAAAACCTTCTTCATGCTTTTAGTTTTTCTAACTAGTACATACAAACACACAAACACACAAATAGATAGATAGATGGATGGATAGATGGATAGATAGATGGGTCCCTATCTATCTGATTAGCAAAGTTTCAAAACTTTGAACATCATATGGCCAAGACCATATGAATGAAGTTTTGAAACTTTGAACATTTTGAATGGAGATCGCCATACCATTTTCCTCATTGTAATGCGATCTTGAAGTTGGTAAAAATGTAAAAAAAAATTTTTTTATTTTTTTTTAATTTTAGTTTTGAAGTTTCAAAACTTTGATCATATGGTCTTCACTGTATTATGTTCATAGTTTTGAAACTTCGGTAATCCGATAGAGGCCCATACATGTACATGTACAAATAATTAGATTCACATATAAAACCTTGTTCACACTTTAGAGCAACATACGACTATGCCAAATTAGCTGTTTTTAATTTTTTATCATTCCTAGAGTTGTAGTTATTGACCTTGACCTTTCAACAGGCAAGTGGCAATGGTATATGTCTAAGAATATCTAATGATTCTGGGTTTTGAAAGGATTGCCTGCTTTGTCTAGTAACTAACTACACTTATTCTGAGCTCTGTCAGTTGTTGTTAGGGTCTTCCAAGCACCTTAACAATGATAATTAACAGTAAAAATAAATCAGAAGAAGAAAATGAAAGTATAGAACTAAAATTAATGACATACAGGAGTTAAAATAGTAGGAAATAACCCTGTCAAAGGCTAAAATCCTTACTTCAAGATACAATTCTTTCAAATTCACAAACTGCTATAATATTCAGTAATACATTATGAACAAAAAATTCACTTTTGGTGTAGAATTGCATACACTACTGCCAGGTAAAGTCCATAGCAATTTATGAAGCTCGGAAGACAATTTTCATACTTCCTTGTTTGTCTCATATTTGTTTGAAATTAAACCTCAGTTTGCTTCATGTACTCTACTTTTATTACTTCTCTTTTTTTTACAAAGCATTGCACTAATGAACCTTTGAAATATTAACTTCATACCGTCTCATAGCTATACTAGGTGTGGCAGTCAATTAGGAAGTCATTCACTTTTTTAACATAGATTCAGAGACAAGCATGCAGGGCAGCAAACATAAACATAGGCTGATGAAGCTAGGAGCAATTTATGGTAACATTGTTTGTTCTGGCTAAAATGCTGGAATGTAAGACATGAAGAATTTCCAACTGCAAAATGCTATTTTTTTAATTCGGGGGGAACTTACCCCAGCCAGACGTACAATAAAACACTGAAAGAGAGTCTCGCAGTTAATTCATTGAAAGAATACGATGGGCATCTGAACTGTGCTCACTACATTTAGTTTTGAAAAGACTACTGCGGAAAAATCTCTAAATAAACTTAGGTATGCCTTTTTAAATACCTAAAAGAACTATGATGAGTTTTAGGAAAGTAGTAAGCATTCTTTCTTTTACTTTATAACAGTTTAGGAAGTGCCTAGCTAAATGCTTAATTAAATACTGTTTGCCTTTAAACACTACTAACTCTATATCATGCATGAGAACTTTGCAACATTTATTGCTTCCATGTACAGCCATATGTGTGAAAAAAAACTACAAATATTCTTCTTATGAAAAGCGACAATGAATAGCAGAAGGTTTTACTGAAATGCAAAGCTGCTGCAAGTAGATACATCTTTTCTGAAGATTTCCATTTTTCTTTGAACATGAAGTGAAAAAGAAGAAAAACTTGACACTTCTTTTGTCAAAAATCACCAGGTGAGGTGAAAATATTAATCATCAGAGACCAGTGAAGTCTGTGAAGAGATGTACACTGCTGAATTATGCTGAAGGTGGGCACTGGGAATAATCCCAAATGTCTGCACAGTAATGGAGACATGCCGCAATGCAGGTGAAAGTGCTACACCTTGTTCAGATTATTAACTTGTCAAGGTGCATCACCACCAAAAATGGAATGGGGCTACCATTCGTTGACAGAATGAATGCCGAAGCTAAGAAGAATGAAAGTGCAACAGATCTAAGCAGCGCCAATGGGGTGTCTGTTTGCTTCTTCTCCATCCTTGTAATCTATGATGTATAAGCCATTGAGAGATGCTCCTACAAAGTGCATGTATTCCTTCTCCAGCATCTTGCTGGATATGCAGGTACTCCAAAAGGATTTAGAAGGCTGTCTGCTTCTAAGCCAGAATGACAATATGGTGCCAGAGCTATGACTCAGTCAGTTTACTCTGCATAAGTGTCTCTAAGCTGTCCAATAATCAAACAGTAGCACTTATAACAATAGCCTAAGTACACAGAACAATACTTTGCCTGACTTGGCCTTAGAGAGAATTGCAAACAGAGCCTTTACATTACTGAAATGTCATACCAAATAAGAAACTTTTTAGTTTAAATATTTCCCTATTTAAAAAAAAAAACAGGTAATCATTTGAAATATTAGGATCCACTAGGGTGAATCCTGAAACACAGAGACTGAATGAATGAAAAAATGGGCTTACAAATGCTAAGTCCAAGATGACCACTTTTCTGAATATTCCCTTTGCTCTGAGGTATGGGTAGTTAAGTAAACACAACAATGCATAGGTTATAATTTGCTGAATGTCATACATGTTACATATAAGTTCAGGGGTATGTGGGCTCCCCCTCCCTGTAAAAAAAAAAAAAGAAGAAGTTTCAAGAGAAAGAGTGATGTTTGAGAGTCTCTCTTCTGGATTTTTGATAATTTGTTTTTGGTCTATTGGCACTCACAATTATGAGTGCCAACATTTCAACAGTGGAGCCAAAAAAGTAAGCAGACTATGGTAAAACTGTACACAACAAGTAATCACAGATTACATAGGAAATAATTTGCAATTTATATCAACATCATACAAAAAGTCAGGTTATTACTACAAAGAAACTGATAATTTAATAATGGTGTTTTTGCACTGGTACAATCCCCTTACATCTTTACTTGGTGATTCTACATTCCCCACACTACCTGCTAGTTATTTACTCTAATATTATAATATTCTGTATGTTTTCCATTACACCATTTTTCAAGATATGGTAATCTCAGCGCTTGAGTAAATAAGTAGCCAGGATTATGAGTGACATCGCCCCTACAAAATACATTATGACATTATACATTGTATACGTGCATAAGAATAAAATGCTACATTTTAAAAATATGTCATGTACAGTTTCATGAGAAATGCTGAGAAAAACTGTCTTATGGATGAATGTTACTATGATGTTCAACCATTTACATTTAAAAAAAATTCTACATAAACATGATCAGCTTTCAGGGATCTACATTCAGTCAATTAGCACTTTGAATCAATGAATTTGAGTATCTGTAGAACTGCATCAGAGTAGGAAGCTAGAGCTGATTATGGAATCCAGGAGAGTACCTCTGTCAGCCAGTTCCTTTTGCGGGATATTTCCAGGATATGTGCTCCTTTCCTTTAGTTCCCATCATACATCTTACAGGTACCTGTTCACCTGGCTGCAGCATCCCCATAGGTCCTCTTACAACATAGTTGGCAGTGTTCACACAGAAATGTCAGTAGGTCATAGGAAGCATGAAGACATGGAGGACAGAAGGATTGAACCCCTTGCCTGTGGTGGTGGTGGTTGTGACAGCAGGGTTGTCAGACATGTGCAGAATGTCAGTGAAAAACGGGTGACTGTGCCACTTAGGGAGCTTTGATTTCAGGTCTAGCAATATGAAGGGATGGGAAGCTTTGTACCTCATCCCCCATTTTTCTGTACTGTTGTGGGATAGCTAGTGTGAGCATGGTGCAGATGGTAGCTCCCCTTGAGGTAACACTGACACCTGAAAGTTGCTAGATGTCCATAAATAACTTCAATAGCCACCTTAATGAACTAGTACCTGAAGAAGTGAAAACTAACCACTGAACCTTCCTGGACGAGAGCTACATAATAAGTTCTGATAAAAAGTCCTAAGGCTCCATCTGGGAGTTAAGTTCCCCAGTTTTTGCAAGTCTACAAGTTATGTTGACAGTAGTAGCAACAGTACAGACAAAAAAAGGCAGCTTAATTATTTTCTCATCATAAAATATACATAATAATAATAATAATAATAATAATAATAATAATAAGGTGATTATTGTCACAGACAGTGAAGGTGTGTAGGATTAGTAAGACGAATACAGTCAGCCCATAAAGAAAGAAGCTGGGCTGCAGAAAAGAATACATAAGTTGTCAAAAGAAATGTGTACAACTCCAAATCCTACAATTCAGAAATCATATTTAGATAAATGTAGTTAGTGTAATCTGGACAGAAAAGATGAGTACCAGTGTTTTACAAAGCTGACTCAGAGTTACAGATAGTGCCAGATGGCAGGTGTTTCCCATAACTCTCAGGACATAAGGACTGCAGTGTTAACATCGAAGGACTCTGGGTGAGATTCGGATATATGGCCCAACTGCACATGGCCAGCAAGTAGAGAAATGAAAGGCCAAAGTTCCATTCCAACAAAACAGATCAGCATGGCAGCAAAAGCAATACACTGCTATGAAACCTACAAGCAACACATATGCAAATGGATTATACAGCAAGAACAGTAGTGCTAACATAACTCAGAGACAGACAGACTATGTATAAAGGCTGCCAAGAGAAAATTATGGTACACTATGATCAAACTTGTGCTAAGAAGAGAGGCCACTGCACTCTAATGGAACATTGTATGCGAATAGATCAGAGCTAAACTGGTAGCGTCCTTCAAATACATGCCACATACAACCACACACACATACACACAAACACATACATGCACACACATTTACATACACCAACCTATATATATATATATATATATATATATATATATATATATATATATATATATATATATATATATGTGTGTGTGTGTACATACACACATATATACGCAAACATAAACACATATCTGTGTGTGTGTGTGTGTGTGTGTGTGTGTGTGTGTGTGTGTGTGTGTGTGTGTGTGTGTGTGTGTGTGTGTGTGTGTGTACATATTATATATATATATATATATAAATATATATATATATATAGCTTCTATGTATAAAATAAGCATGTGTGAGTGTGTCTGTATGCGTATATAAAATGACATGCCTACATATATTATCCTTGTGCATTTTTGCATAAAAATGACATTAATGCATAATATCAAATTTGTCCAGTGTATGTGAATGGTTATGCAGGATTTTGCACTAAATGTCTGAGTTACTATATATAGATTGACAGATGGATAGATAGACATACAGATGGATAGATATACAGATATATGGCATTCAAAGAAGCTAACACTTGTGTGCTTTATCAGACATTGGAGTTATGCTGATGCTTTATGGAGAGTAAATTTTATCATAAACAGTACAGGTTAGTATCTCTTAGCAGTGTTACAGGAGTTATGGGATTGTTTGGCAGTTCATGTTTAGTCTCCGAATTTTTAGTGCTTAACTTTTTAGCATTTTGGGTACATTGTGCTGTTGGCTAGTTTGACTCACTGCTAGGTTCTTGTGTGGTAGTGCACCAGCAATGATTCAATGTTTGCTGTGATTTCCTCTTTTTTACTTAATACAAACATGGATATAGCATATATGTAAGGAGAGTGCTGTGTAATGACGCCACACGGTTAAGCCCTCATGTTAAATATTATTTATTTATTTCAGTTTATTTTCATTGAATGGAGTTTCAACAAGTTTTTCTTTTTTACTGTGAAGTTCAGCAGGGGTAGCATTCAATGATTTTCAACAAATTATATATGTGAGTGTGCATGTTATATAAAACAGACATAATACTGAAACCTTAAAGATTGACCTCAAATGCTCAAACTGCAAAAAGGCAAGCCTATGTGCTACTGTCCTTTTTATAGCAGTATGAAAAAGCTGGTAACTTGTTTTACGAGATTGCAGTACACTGGGAATCTTTTTTTCCTTTCCCCATTGTACTGTGATATTAAGAGTCGATGTATACAAACAGGGGGTATGTGGTTGGTATAGAGAGCTTGTTCCCCTGCATAGGACTTGCTTGCATTTTTTTCGACTTTTTGCAATTCGACCTTTGAGGTCAACCTTTTTGAGTTTTGGTCTTATGCCCTTTCAGCTTAATGAAAGTATTCTACAGATAGATAGATAGATAGATAGATAGATAGATAGATAGATAGATAGACAGACAGACAGACAGATAGATAGATAGATAGATAGATAGATAGATAGATAGATAGATAGATAGATAGATAGATATTATCGGGGGGTGCGGCACATCCCCCTGCAGAAACATTATCTTTTGTAAATGCGATGGGTTCATTCGAGTGCTTCGCTTTCAATGGTCTCAGTCTGATGTAAGGAATACTGATGCAGCATTGTGGTCAAGTACCCATCTTGGCAATTAAGAGGATCATATATGCACAAATGCACAAGCACATACCTGATTTGTACATGGTCAGTGTCCATGCACACATATGCACATCCCATGCACAGATCATCCTTACACTAACCAGCTAGTGTTGTTGTAGCACAATATCCATAACTGACCTAGTGAGTTTTGTTATACATGAGGCACACAAGTTTATTGCTAATGAGCTGGTCACACAAAGTGCTACCTGATACACATCCCTTCTCATTTAGAATCTCAGAGCAGTTTGAACATACTCTTCAAGGATGGTACAGCATACATCCTGTGTCTTTTCCTCCAGCCAAGCACTAAATTGTGTAGAACTGCATCAGAGTTGTGTTCAGGAGTATAGGCATATTTGCTGGGAAATAGAAGGGATATATCTGCAGAAATGATAAAACATATTTGTTTTCAAGAAGTTCTGTGTTTAGAAACACAGAACTACAGTTCATCCTGTAAAATATGGCTCAATGCAAACTGCTAGTATTCATACTCTATATGTAAAGCTGGAAGTTTTGGATTCTCAGATTTTAGTTAATCCTTACTGCAACTGGATTAGCTGAAAAGCATGAAAAAGTCAGTCTGCAACATTCATACATTCAGTGATGAAGAAGAAGAAATAAAGGTATCTAACTATTTTGCTTGTTCTTTAAAAAAATAGCACTTAAAGAAAAATACAGGAATTTCCCAAAGACCAGAAAGCATTTGCCATTTACTACATAGTTGTTCTTCACAAGAGCATAACTTATTACAGAGACTATTAACGCTTATATTTTTAAAATGAGGAAGAGAACCAGAACTGTAATTCAGATCAAACTGAGAAGAAGGGCAGGCTTTTAAAAGTAACAGACTGGCCTTATTATGAAAAGCTGTGATATGTGCACAGAAAACGAAATTAGCAGTGTATGGTTAAAAGTATTACACAAAGAAAAGGATGTGGTCAAAACAGTATGTGTCAGAAAGGCAAAAATGAAAAACACAATTAGATATGTTGTAACAATAATGGATCTGAAAAAAAGCCATGTGCCAATGTATTTTAACCAAGACAATAAAACAAGTGCTTGCATCATTTTAAGTATACTTTGCAGTACATTGGGTTGTATTCATAAGAGAAAGAACTATCCAGCATTTAATTAGTATGGAAAAATCTGAATTAGAAAATGTACAAAAGAAATGTGTGCTCAAAATAGTGTTGAACATAAAATTGTGAGCTCTTAGATGTACATTTGAAATGAAAAGAGTTGATACTATGAAGTCATAAAACACTTCACAAGAACCGAGACATGAATATAGGATAGATGACTGGAAAGACATATTGAAAATTAATGGAAAATGTAAAGCAGACAGAGGTGATGGATGCAGTACGTTGTCAGAAAATATTTCCAACAAATGAAATTGGAAAATACTAAAAAAGGAACTGTGTACATATATGGTTGTTGTTGTTGTGTCTTTCGGCTTATCCCAGTTATGGGTCGCCACAGCGGAACTCCGGTCCGCTAATGTTTTGGTAGTGGATTTTTATGTGCCGAGTTACCAGCCCTGACGCACAACCTTCAACGAAGGAATGCCCATTCACGCATGTCTCCACACAGAAGACGCTCTAGCTGAGAATTGAACGGGACAATGTCTTGCTGTGAGGAGACAACGCTATCGCAGCACCACCACCGTGGGTGTTGGTCAGAAATTGCTGAAAAGTGAATTCAACAATGGAATGTACAATAAACTTTTTCAAATGATTCAACTTAAAACAGGTGGATTTTCCTGACATTTTGAATTATCTTGTGATAAGCTTGAAATGGAAAAGAATGTTCCCACTTTAAAACCAAACAGTTCAAATAAACTCACACAGCTTCAGAAACATTTCATATGCTTTGTTAAGTCACAGCAAAAGTATCCTGCATGATTATGCTGGTTTGTTTATAGGCTTAGATATCTTGTTAGAATATCACATACAAATAAAAACTAATGCAGCACCACTTATACATGTTCCTAGAACTGCATTAGAACTCAGTACTAGAGTTGAATAAGGGCTGAAGAGAATGGAAATCCTAGTTGTTATTAAGAATTAATTAGAGCTAACAGAATGGATGAATACAATGGTCAGTACGGTAAAGAAAACAAGATTTTTAATTTGCAATGATCTGCAAGATCTAGACATATTGATTATAAGAGATCATTACCTTTGTTTGTCATTGAAAATGTGGCCTTGTGAAAGTCAAATGCTAAGGTTTTAACCCTACTAGAAGCAAACTAATGTTTGTAAGATAAACCTGGCTAAGCAAAGATTTAAACGGTTTACATTTAATATATCATCATGAAGGTACAATTTCTTGGACTCTCATTTGGTATTTTGTCAACACTAATGATATTCCAGAGAGTTGTTGCCTAGATAGCTGAAGATATGGAATGTGTTTTTTAAATGTAAATGATGACCTCTTTTTGTGAGATCCAACACAAGAACAGCATAAAAGAATGATACAGCTGCTAAACAGGCAAAGCCATTATCAATGCAAAACAAATTAACAGTAAGTGTAAAAGCAGAGTGACAAATCTAAAATACATGTATCACATTTAAACATCAGAAGGTCTTAAATATGATGCAGAAAAGAAACTGGGCAGTTAGACAAATGCCAAGGTGAGAAGAAAACAAACACAACAGAAGTTTCTAGGACTGATGCAGTATCTTGCAAAATCTGTACCTAATAAACGTGTCTTATATAACTATGTCTCTAAGAAAACAGAACAATAAGAGGTTTGGGAATGAAACTATGAAAAGAAAAAATAGTTTTAGATCATCATGATCTTGTTACTGATGGTTTAACATTAAAATGCTGTGAATAAGACAGATGTGTTACAAGTAGGTCACAGTCAGTATGATAAGAGAAGGAGCTGTGAAAATAAAGACTATCAAAAAGTAGTTACTGACAGGCAAAAATTAATGTATTATGATGTGAATACGCTAGCTGTGTCGGACGTAGGTCCCAGTCAGGATGGTGTAGGGACTGTGATTTTGCAAGAGAACAGGACATGGATCAAAAGCCTTCATAGATCCACAAAAAGATATGTTTGCATTGAAAAGGAACTGTTAGCAATAATGTATGGATGTGCAAAATGCACAAATATGTTTATGGTAAAGAGGTTTATGTAGAAACAGACCACAGACCCTTACAAAGCATATTCCAAAAGCCCTTGTATAAAATAGCACATATACTGAAGAGGATGCTCGTTTGATTATAAAAGTATGTTATAAATGTGAAATACAGACCAGGGAAGAAACTAGACATAGCAAGCAGTTTATGAAGAATATACTTACCACAGGTGTATACAAAACTGGAAGATGAACTAGACATTATTTAGATAATCCCCCACAGTTACCAATGAATAAAAAAGTAAAATGAATAAAGAAAGTAAATGAATTTCAGGGAAGTGCTAACATTGACTTAGAATTGAAGATACTGAAAATTGTTACAGTGAGCAGGTAACCTGGTTAAAAATAAACATTAACGAAAGAAATTCAGTTCTATTTTTACTTCAAAACCTAAATAAATTAACCCTAATGAAGAAACATATCAATCACATTTGGGAACAGTAAACTATAAAATAAGAACAACAGCTATAAAGTTTTAGCCAGGAACATGAACCTGTATAGAACAATCAGTACAGAGATATGCTATCGGCAGTGCATTTCACAACAACAATGCTAAAGAAGAACCCCCATGCACGTACGAGATAGTGTGTGGCCCAAAATGCCAAGTCAATGAAAATCATAAAGGGCCAGCACTGGAAAACAGCTCTCTGGCAAAAACAATTAAGTCCACATGAAAACACTTCAAACACCCAAAAGGTGTACTTAAAAAGCATACCAGTTTTGGCCTTCAGTGTTCATCAGTACAATAAAGCCATATGTTAACATCACATATGTTCTGGATGGCAGCTTGTGGCATGCAACAATGTATTGAACTGAGGATGTTTTCTGAATACTGAACTGTGTAGGGTACCATCAATTGAGAATATCTGAACATTTGAGTGACATCAGATGTGCCAAAGGCACTAATGCCCTATACAAACATAGCATAAAACACACTATGGCCAGGTTTTCATTTACTATTATTGATAAAGTATGGGGGAAAATATGCAGAAAGAGAGATTGCATTCTATGTTAAATTATAAAGAATGCATGTGGATTATCAAGTTAGAGGCTTTATTTCCACCAGGAATTAATGAGCAGTTGTAATAGCCAATAGGATTGAAGTAATTGGTGTGTGCGCGCACACACACACACACACACACACATATATATATATATCTATATATATATATATATATATATATATATATATATATATATATATATATGTGTATATATATAAATATAATGTCAACATATGGCTTTAATGCACTGATGAAGGCTGAAGGCCGAAATCGTTATGCTTTTTAACTACCCCTTTTGTGTGTTTGAAGTGTTTTCATGTGGATCTATGTGGATTTAACTCTACATTAAATTAAACTATTTTTGCCAGAGAGCTGTTTTCGAGTGCTGGCCCTTTTTGATTTTCATACTCAGTCCCAACCATTAAAGGAGCAGAGATGGTACAGATTTGTTTCAATTCAAAGAAGCCCAAAAGATAAATCAGATGTCCAGTATAAATATTCCAAATATAGAAGACTTGACAAATCCAGACAGACATATATAGACTGTTCTACTGTAAAGGACTGAAAATGCCATTAATAAAATGTCATGTGAATGTGTACAAAGTTGCAGTTTGATGGAAATAGCCCAGAACATGTTTCTAGTTACCTGCTTCAGTCTTTCTGTTTTTTTACTTAGTTATCTGTATCTCAGTGGTTTACGTTTCTAATTTTGTAGCTAAAATGTAAGAATATTATCTAGGCTTTTGTTTATTGCATATAATTTGTATTGTATTTTTTTTATTCTTTCTGATGTAATTTCTGTATTTTTATCTTTATTTTTATCTGTCTTGTTTTTCCTGGAGTTTTCTCCCTGGGTCTCCACTGAAAATGGGCTACCAGCCGAGTCGGACACTAGCGGGTAAACAAATGTAAAATAATTAAATAAATAAAAATAAATAGTTAATGATAAGTATTAAGTAATGCATGCCACCAAATGTGTGCGCTTGTATGTGTGTGTGTGTGTGTGTGTGTGTGTGTGTGTGTGTGTGTGTGTGTGTGTGTGTGTGTGTATGTGTGTGTGTGTGGGTCTACTTCAAAACATTGAAATCTCAAAACACTGAAATTCAAAACACTGAGACTATAACATTGAAAACCTAAAACACTGAAAACCCAAAACAATGAAAACCCAAAACAATGAAAACGCAATACACTGAAAGTGTGCATCATAAGTGTTTATTTTGCCAATCTGTATGTGTATTTAAGCCATGCAGGTAAGTGAATTAGACATTATGTTTACATTCTGTATGGTGGTTGTGATACAGTGAGGTTTGGAAATTAACTTTTTTCCACTGTAGTGTGATCTTGGAGTTATTATTTAGTTAATTTATGGGGTGGTGTGGGGGGTAGAGCCCCCACAATGGGGATGCAGGGGGCTTGCCCCCCCTGCAGAAACATAGTAAAAAGTGTGTTTGTTAGTTTGCCATTGTTATAGGTGCAGGGGATGTTATTTACGTGTGCATTGTAGTTTTCAGTCTTATGATGCAAACTTTCAGTGTTCTGAGTTTTCGTTGTTATGGAGTCAGTGTTTTGAATTTCAATGTTATGAGATTTCAATATTTTGAAGTAGACCACTTATATATATATATATATATATATATATATATATATATATATATATATATATATATACATACACACACACACACATATACACGGGTCTACTTTGATTCACTGAAAAATCATTTCACTGAATTTCAA
>NC_056741.1:1922544796-1922574796 GCF_019279795.1 Protopterus annectens | reverse complement strand
AGATGCTGGGGATGTCCTAATTTACTAATGAGGGGGACAGAGTGGTGAAGTTTTCACTGAACCTGTCTGCCAGCAGGTTGGCTATATCTATTGTGTTTGTGTATGTGGTTTCCTTGACCACTGAGCAGATCTGAGTGGTTCCTTTGAGACTGCTGACATATGTGAAGAAGGCCTTATGATTATCTTTAGTATATCTGGCCAGTTTGGACTCAAAGTGTGCTTTGGAGGACTTCACTGGTGTTCTTATTTGCTTGTTCAGTCTAAGGAGAGATTTCTTCCAATTAAGCACCCGCTCCTTCTTGGTCCTGGACAGCAATTTTTTTTCCTTTTATTATAGAGTTTATTTATTGCAGATGTCCACCAGACAGGTTTACTCTTCCTTGAGGAGGATGGTTTTGTCCTGTTGGATATTCCTGATTCCATGCAACTATATAAATGCTCGTATATACTTTGGTGTAGGTTTGGACATATGTGCCAGTTCCTATGAAGGGGGAGGGGGCTGTGAAGTTGTTTATACCTTCCCTCAGTAGGTTGTAATCAGCTTTGGAGAAAATGTTTTGTTTGACCCTAGCTGGGGGGGGAGATGGTGACTTCAAAAGTGACCACTTTCTGATTGGAGCTTACCAGGGAGCGTGACACTGTAGAGATGCCGCAGTGGTTACTCATGCTGGTTAATACCAAGTGCAAGATGTTATCACCTCTTGTGGGGGTGTTGACCAGCTGGTCCAAGGCATTTACATTGACAAAATCAAGGAATCTCTGGGCATTTGTGTTTTGGCATGAGTAGTTCTTCCAGTCTATGGTTGGATAGTTAAAGTCACCTGGGATCAGGGTAAAGAGTTGAATCTTGATAGATTTGAATAGGTCCAGATAGGTGGAGTGGGCATCTTGAGTCAAAGACAGGGGCCTGTAGCTAGCTATGATTTGAATATGGGTCTTGTCAACAGCTAAGTGCACCTGGAGTGTCTCCTGTGCATCATACTGTTTGACCAGCCTGGAGTTGTGCATGTCTTTAATATATACTGCAACTCCACCTCCTTTTGCTTTGCTGCCCACGGTTTGGGGTCTGAATGTATGACAGGATGAGTAACCTGGTATGGCCGGGGTGCTCTCCACAGCTTTGAACCAGGTTTCTGTGACTGAGCAAACGTCAGCATCTTCCAGGGTTAAGAATGCTTGCAATGAGTGTAGTTTCATGTTTAGGCTCCTAGCATTTAGCAGCATGACCTTTGATTTGCATTTTGATGAAATTTTCATGTTGGTAGTTTTGACCTCATGGCATTGCCTAAAAAAGGCACTATGGCAGAGGCAACAACCTTTGCCAGAAGCCTGAAACCCAAGGGAGACAGATGCAAGCTATCTGTGGCAAAGTATTGTGGTGTGTCGATCATGTCTTCCCAGGCTGTCAAGTACTGGATCCCCCTTGGAATGATACCAAAAACTAAGCCAATTGTTAAAGTCAATCATTTTCTCTTTGTATTGAAGCATCATTCTGGGTGATGGTAGAATGCTGCTTAAGGCTAGGAATATACCTGCCTGGGACACATATTCAACAAGTTCAATCATGTATCTTTTCATATAGTACAGACAGGTATGTGTCAAATCATTCACACCAACATCAACATGGACTATGACATAACAGTACCTGTTGTTCAGACACTTGAGTGCATGGGTGATATTACAGATTCTGGCACCAGACAAAGAACTAACCGTGACTTTCTCCTTATCCAGACTGGTGAGGTGCACATCTGTGTGTCTCACAATGGAGTCTCTTATGAGTAATATGTTTGGTTTATGTTTAGGCCTTAGTGGCTGTGAGACACAGGTGTGTGGACTATGTGTGGTGTGTGGTGTGGTGGGCAGTGGAGTTTCCATGTGTTTTTGCTTCGTAGGTCTCTTTTGTTTGGGTATGTTTTTGTTGAGGACCTCCGCATATGTGGGTGGGTGGGTGTTGTATAAGTGTGGGTGGTGTTTGTGTTGACAAGCTTCTCAGTGCCAGATATACTGGCTTGTGAGGGAATAAGGAAGTGCTCCTTTTTCTGATCATCTGCTATGATTCTTAAAGGCCAGTGCTATGATTTTTAATGCCTGGAGGTAGTGAGGCAGGCAATGGGTACAAGTGGCAGAGTCAGGGTTTCAACAATCACAGCCTAAACTGTAAAGTACAGAGAACTGAATAAGAAGCAGAAGAGCTGTGTGGGTGATGGAAGCTGAAATACAGCAATGGAAAGGCAGAATTAAGTCACATCTGTAAACAGCAGGAAACAGAATTAAGTCACATCTGTAAACAGCAGGAGGCAGAATTAAGTCACATCTGTAAACAGCAGGCGGCAGTGAGCCAGACTACAATCTCATTAAAGTGTGTCCAACTTTATTCCTGATCTTTCCCTCCTTACCTTTCTTCTACTTATACCATGCCCCTTTGGATGTATCTGTGGATCACTTGTCCATCATCTATTTCTAGTCTACAGCCCTCTCTATGAAAAAATACTCTCTCCATGGAAAGGTACTTTTAGAGAGTCAGGGTAGAGTTAGTCTGTAAGGTAAGGTGTTGTTTATGAAAACTGAATTAAACTGTTTTCTCTGCTCTAATAAATCAAAACTGATAATCCAAACAAAATGTTAGCAATTGCTGGACAAGGTGTAAAAGATAACTGGGTCAATAAAACGTTGGTTCACAATGTTTGTATATTAACCCAAAGATTTTTAACATGAGAATTTTGATTACCATGTTAGGTAACAGCCTCTAGTTCTCCTGACTATAGTGCAGTAGTATAGACATTTGTAACCATAGATGCATGTGATGCTATTAATTAGAGCTACTCACACATCCACTTGTTTCATGCTGCAAACATAAGGTGTTTTTAGCCACTGGCTGGAAATTATTTGCTACAGGCATGTACTTCACCTGTAGTAGTGCCAGAAAGACTGCACATCATTCCGGAAGATAAAATTTAACACAGGTAGTTGAATTCCATGGAGCCAGACCTACAAGGTGAGAGTAATCTTTAAAAAAGGGAAATAGAAAGTAACTAATTATCTGCTCTATAATGGGTATTCTGTTAAAGAACAGACTGAATTAATTTAACAGCTTTATGTTCTTGTAGAACACTGCACTTTTTAAGTTAAATCTATTTTTATGTTTTAATTAATCATAATTTGCTTTTAAAGAACTGTTTACTTGGGTGGAAGATACTGACTAACTGTGAAGCTGAGAACAATAACCCTTTTAAAAATACTTTTTATTTACACATTTATGTTTGAGCCACAACTCTAAAATAATCATCATTCTAAAATAATAATGTTCTAGTTAGATGCGTTACACTTTTCACTCTGTGTATTGCATATGTGTGTGCACATTTTAATGCTGTTTATAAAAGTGGTGATAAATATTTTAAAACATCTCACTACTATCGGACTGATTTCATGATTCTTTACTACAAGCTTTAAAATGATTGTACTGCTTCATACAGTTATTTTAGCAAGTTCAATGCTCACTGCAAAATATTCTTACAAAACTATTTTCATTGTTCTCACCCATTCATCATTCACTAGTATCACTACCTGTCTCCATTTTAACCTTGCATATCAATCACAATAATACTAGTCTGCAGTAAGTCATCATTTATCCAAGTATTCAGCTTTTTCTACATGCCATTCATTAAATCAGGGAAGCTTCATTTTTTTAAACATACCATCTACATATTCTAGTAAAGATTTTCAAAGTGCACGCAGTGTAATGCAGTCATAAAACTGATGTGAGCAAACATGCATTTCTATACACCACTGATGTGTATTTGGCATTTCATGGTGAAATCTTTGAATTGTTCCATGACTTTTAAAACATCTGGTCACAACATTCACCTAAGCAGCCTTTGTGAGTGATCTGCACTGCATGGCTTTACTGCTTTACCCATTCATTCCTCTTAACATCGCTTTGGGGAATAATATGCACCTTTATTTATTTAACCTAACCCATCCTAGCACTGTATCTATGGTATTTGATCCAGCTATAAATCTGCCTCATTCTCCGTGTTACCAAATCTAAGCCTTATTTGCAAACACTCCAAAGGTAATCTGAAATAAATACAACTTTATTTTCAGGTTCTTAAAGTTATTTACAGTTTAATTGCATTCTTTCAGTGCTGACTTCTTCTTGCTCTCAAACACCCGATGTCGGTCTTAGAGGAAATACGTTTTTTCATCATTCTTCTTTTCTATCAGTATCCCGCCACTACTTTTTAACCTGCTTATCCAGACTTCCTTTACTGGCATATATGTTTAAGAAAATCTTACACGATCTTTGAAATTAAAATGCTCAAAGATGCTAAGTGCAGAAACCAAAAAACAAATGATATTTGACAGGAATGGATTTTACTAACTATGAATGCAGTGATTTTACGAACAACCTCATATCGAGTCATGAAAACTAAAGCATATAATTAAGTCAGAAACTAAAGAAACGCACATACAGGAAATCTAGTGGTCCACTGGTGTAAAGTCAGAGAATATGTCTCTGTAGCTGCTGACCGTGGTCCAAATAGTTGTTGTGGTGGGAAAGAACTGTTGAAGAGTTTGTCTGCTTATCTTTCCTGGGAGGCTGTCATATGGCAGTCATAAAATTAATGCATCTACTACACTGCGGTGGTGGTGCTGCGGTAGCGTTGTCGCCTCACAGTAAGACGTTGTCCTGTTCGATTCTCAGCTAGAGCATCTTCTGTGTGGAGACATGCGTGAATGGGTGTACCTTCGTTGAAGGTTGTGCGTCAGGGTCGGCAACTCGGCACGTAAAAATCTACTGCCAATCATTAGCGGACCGGAGTTCCACTGTGGCGACCCCTAACCAGGAAAAGCCGAAAGACACAACAACAACCTGAGCTCATGCACCCTCATGCTAATTAGTAGCTAGCATTCCCACATTGCACCTGATACATAACCCCAGCAGTAATAGGGAAAATACATGCATGGGGGTTGTGTAGGCCCACAAAAAGGATTTGCAGTTCTCCATGCTCATGAAAGCTATGATGTTTCCCATGAAAGGACAGCAGCCAAATTCCTTGTGGAGGTTCGAGCTATACCTAAACTATAGCAAACCAAATAAGTACTGACCGCTGGACTAATACATATAAATTAGCTCAGTCCAGTGGAGTGAAACACTTTCTTATATCAAAAAAACTGCAGTTTGTCATATATGAATATGACAGGAATTATCAAATATCCTTTCTTGCATATTATGGTACACTCATTACCATCCATTTCAATGCCCTTGTGGTAATGTGTCACTGTCCTCCTACACACATGTACACCTGCCATCCCCAAAGTACCAGCACACAAATGAGAAATCCTTGGTGTTATCCCAAGACAAGGACGTCTTCATCTGGATCATAGAACTTGCCATAAGCTAGAGAGTTCTTTTCGGGTGCCAAAAGGTTAGCATCATGCTCAGTCATTATCAAGTCATTACTGCAGGCCCACCCATTCCCCATTTTCTAGGGTTTTCCTCCTGACATACAGTACACAGATAAATGAGTTTCATAAAATGACACTGCACTTCTAGCCTATATAGATGCTATCAATAAAGTCAGAGATAACAGCAAACTAGTCTTATTTCTAGTCTAGTATAAAGCCTTCAACACAGTTTGTCACAGCAAACTTTTACTTCAAGTGTCCTCATTAGGACTCTCTCAGCCCTCGCTTATACTTTTCAAAAGCTACCTGTCCAATAGGTATCAGTCAATAAAATGGCACTTCACCTTCTCTCCTTACCTTCCAGTCACCACTGCTGTACCACAACACTCTACCTTTGATACCTTCCTCTTTAACATTCTCACCAACACCCTCCACGCATCCACACAACAGCCTCCTTAATATAATACGCAGATGAGTCCACACTCATTTGCACATCTGTGTTATTCTTAACAAAACTATAAATAGGACCACTATTACTTCAGTCTACAGAAAACCATTTGCAACATTCCTTACTGTCTGCCCCTAGCTGTCATTACGATTTACACATGCTAAAAAATATTATGAAATCACAGTTCTTAAGACTGAAATGTATTTGTTCTGATAGAGTTGATTTTAGGATTCATTCTGAAGAGCTAGTACATTTCATTGTCATAGTGGCCATCATGTAAACACAACTTTGTAATGTTTGCTGACAGGTTTCATTGATCCTAAGAGATGATTTGTTATGGTAGAAGCCCCATCTCAAGTCATCTGAGGTGACCTTAGATTTGTTACTACCTTTGGCAGTTATATCTATAAGACTCACAATGGCATCTCCAAATATTGATCAATACTGCCCGAAAACAGGCTTTGTGATACTATTCTCCCAAAAATGTCTTTTTTTTCCTTGAGGAAAGACAAGAATTTGCCCCAACATTTTGTTTCCTTCAGAAATATTTCACCATAGATGCCACTAGGCTCAAAACCATGAGGCTGTTCACCCTGTAGATAATGTATATTATTGCAAGTTTGTATACAAAAGATAACTCTCTCTCTCTCTTTATATATATATATATATATATATATATATATATATATATATATATATATATATACACACACACACACACACACACACACACACACACACACACACACACACACATACACATACATGCATACAATAGCTCATTACCTCTTGTAGTGGTTGGGTAATTTATATGGCAAACCTGCATTTGTGGCTCATTCGAGCTGGGAAGACCTCAAGGTCATACAAAATACAGAACTGCTGAACATCTCAGTGACATGAGATGTTACAGTCCTACTCATACACCATACAAATGTTCTGTGGTACATCTGAGTACATTGTTTACAATCAGAAAATCAGAAAGGCTATTACTTATTTTGGAGTTAGAAGAAGAAGAAGAGCTGGATTACACACTGAAGTGTTCTCATTAATCCTGGACTTAATGTAAATGTGCAGTAATAACGGAATCTACTCACACTTGGGAGTTAGCATAAAGCACCATATTCATTGTGGTTAAAAATTGTAATCACTAGAGGTCACTTCTAAATTATTTATGCAGGCATTACAAGCCCTTTTGCATGCAGTTTTACCACTCTAACAGCAGGGGTCATGACAATGTTACTTTTATTGAACAGGATTAAAGGATCCCTTTCACACAAAGAGTAGAAAATGGATATAGCTCTAAACCTCCATCTCCAAAAGGAAGATCATTTGTCTTATAATGTGGAACAACTGGGCAAAATGTGGACCAACAGCTTACTAACAGCTTCACCTAGGAAGCTCACAGGGTGGTTTAAATACGCTGTTTTTACTTATAAAAAGTGCATTTGACAAATTAATTTGATTAAGTTCTCTTTATCATGGATATCAGTTAAAAAAATCCTAACATGGAATGTGTGACAGATGCTTTCAAGGTGGAATTTCGAGGAACAAGATCTTTTTTAAGACCCTAAATGAGGAATGTTCTTTGTAATGAAATATACTTGACAAGTACAGGAGTATGGGGCAATTAATACTATAATTTAATGTACTTTAATTTATTTATTTAGCAGAATTGTTAACCAGGTAAGTAAAGAGAGCCGTCAACTCTTTTCAGCCACAACTCAGGCCAAGAAGACAAAGGCAGCAAAAACAATCATAAAAAAAGAATACAAGTCAAATTTGCAACAAAACATTAACAACTATAACAAAAATACAAGTTGAATTTGCTATAACACAAGAGCATTTAGCCAATAGACATTGCAATTATTATAGCTGTGTACATACACTGAAATAATACAGTTAAAGGGAAGTACTACGGACATTGTCTATAAAACATACAGGCAAAGTACATTTTTGCCAAAAAGTTCTGAATGAGTAGAGACAGTGTCAGCTGCAATATACAACAAAGGATAATCGTAACAGGATTATATATCATTCATGGCTGCTGGTGCACGTGGAGCTAAATTACAACAGTGTGTATTACTTGGCCAGGATCTGTAAAACAAGTACATGTATTCTTCTTGACCATATGCCCTCTTAGTTTCTGCCTGGACTGAACTACATTGTTAATTTGCCTGACACTATCTGAGATATTATTCCAGCGGGCAGGTACAAGTTTGCTAAAAGCTTTTTCAGTAATGGAAAGTCTGAAAAGTGTCTAATTAATGAAATTCCTTCAGAGCCTCAAGGATTGTAGGATTGATCCCTGGGATCCAGTTTATATTGCAGAGGTGGGCAGTACCTGTCACAAAGTAATTTAAAAGTGTGTGCATTTCGGAATGGTGATGCTCACTCAGAGATGGGAAGCCACTTGTATTTATTCACTGTGATGCACCAATGTTCATCTCTATTGCCCCATGAATGAATCTCAGTATTATGTATTTTGTTGGTTATTGTAGAGAATTATTTGAATAATGGGCACAATGATACCTCAGCCTCTTTCACATTAAAGATCACGTTAAACCTTCATTCTTACACAAAAAAATGTGTTTAAATGCATCATCATGCAGATACATGCCCTACTTTGTGTAAAAACAAACTGTGGCTGGGATTCATTAATACCTACACTAAGTGAGTGAAAAGACAACACAAGCATAACTCACAACTTCTTCCTCCTAATGTTACTTTTCCTACTGCTTTTCTTGCAGCCTTAAATATTGAGGGAGATTCATAAAGGTTACCACAAAGTGTAGACTACTTGTACACTTAGTGCAATCTTTCTGAGCAACTGGAAAAGACACAAAATGCGGTAGGGATGTTCTTGAATACAGATTGTATACACTTAGTTTAGGCATTAATTAATTTGGCTAAAAGCTTCAGCTAAAATACATTCTAGAAGACTGCTCCCGAACATGGAAGTCTAATGCCACCATGTTCAAACCATGCATTAATACTAACATTCTGGCAAAATGTATGTCATTCTCACTACAAGCACTAATCTCACTTAATTAGAACATGTAAATTACTGAATTATACAACTGCCAACCTGTTAAATTAACAGTCTGGCAAAAATTAACCATCACATAGTTAGTTTTTTTTAGCAGACTGTTTACTTAATTAGCTAGCATTTGGATAACTGCTTTGCAATGTTGCAATTATTTAGACATTTCAGTTAAGCATATTTAGCCTTTGTACCCACAATGACATACATATATACATACATATGTACAAAGATCCTGTCGGCAGAGGTAGCAGCATTAGACTTCTGCATTCAGAAGTTGTTTTTTAAAGTTAAGTATTTTTAAACTAAATGTTAACAGAAAAAAAAATGTTAATAAAACAGTATTTCAATGCATGAATATACATGTAAACACTACTTTACTGAAAAACAATGACCTAAGAAAAATCATTGCATTGGACCTACTACGTTTTGATTGGACAGGTTCACACAGACTTACTTAAAGGATTAGTTATGATAAGTTAGTAGCACAGCTTTTATCAAGAAGGCAGATAAACCTACCAGTTATACTTATTTGACTACATGCTTGAGCTACATATGACTGTTCGAACCATCTACTTTGTACTAACCTGTGAAACCCTGAATCGCTTTTTTTTCCACTTTCAATTAGGGATTTGAATATGTGATTTTATTGGGTGTACAGGCATATATACCTGCCTTTGTGTGTTTTTTACACTTCACTGATGAATCCATAAGGCAAAACATGTCTTTTTTTAATCTGTGGTTGTTGTAATAAAATATCAATCTGCCTCTGTGTTTTGTAGTTCTTGGAGTTGGTCTAGTTCATCTCACTTTATTCTGCTCTGCCTGCTGCTTGACCAACAAATTACCTGACTCGTAGTCTTTCCCTGCATGTTGTGAGCACGATCACTGGGTGTTTACACTTCAAAATCACCCCCTATGAGTCCTGGCATCTCTACTTAAGGTGACATTCCTTAGCTCAAAGCTCCAGGTAACAACATCTTGAGAATCACAGAGCCATGCAAACTTTGGTTACAGTCCTAGATGGCAATGGTTTAATGTTTTAAATGGTTCTTTAACAAGTTTATTTTTGGTTACCATTTGCTTGGTTGATCTAAACACTCCTATATTTCTTTAGTCATTATTGTACATTTTAGCATTCTGTTGTTACTTTGCCTACAATAGCTTCCTTCTGCATCCCATATTATGTCTAATGTACAGTTGCTCAACAAGTAGCAAACTGTTTGTTAATGCTAAAAGGTTAGGAGATGTGGGGTTCTATTCCTACACTGCATATTTGGATTAATGTTTCCAGTGCTAATACAGTACTGCAGTGCAAGGGTGAGATGCTACACTCCTGTGCTTTTGTTCTTTGGATGACATAACTAGAGGCATCTGTCAAAGATTAGAGTAGCTCATGAGCATGTAAAGGATCCTAGGAGTCTTAATGAAAAAGAGTCAGGTTTATTTATTTAAAGCATTAACAATTTACAATATACACATTTTTTTAAAAAGTTTACATAGTTATAAATAGTTTCACTTACAGCATCTTCATTATTTTCAGTTCATCTCCCACTCCTGTTGCCATAAGCACAAACATTTTATTCTCACCATTTCATTCAATTCACACTTTTTTCTGTACAATATGTTTTTATACATTTTGTTCCAGATATGCCAGAGACTTGTCATTTCAAGTTTATCCACTCATTCTGTATATTTATTCCATTTCTATTCATAATCCTCATACAATATTACTTTCATATTTGTTGTCTATCACTTTTAGCTTAGGTACACCCTCTATTTTCTTTCAGAGACCTTATACATTCTTTACACTTTAAAAATCACATGTTCCTTTGCTTCTTCTTACTCACACCCTTCTTTATTAACATACCTTTTGTGATGTGATGATGTGAGGTATTGCCAGCTATGCCAAGAGAAGTAGGGCAGTGGATGTGTAACATATGCCAGCACAGCTACCTGGAATTTTGTAAGGAATTATATGTCATTTGTTTAGCGAAGTTATTTGTACAGATGCTTGTGTTTAAAAATGTATTTGTAAATTTGCTTGTGTTAAAAATGTATCAACAGTATGCCCTGCTGGACAGAAAAAGAACTATACATGTATTATTGTAACTGTTTAAATGTATATGTTTAACAGAGGATACTGGAAGGAAAGAGGTTAATCTGAGACTTTAAAAATAGTAGAAATTAAATTGCTGGGCCTAGGCCATAAAGACATTATTTCACAGTTTTGAATGAAGCCAGAGATGCAGTCAGTAAGAAGTATGGTTTATTAGCTCCTGTAGGAAGAGTAGAAGTGTTTTATGGTTTTATGACTTCCAGGAGCTGCAGTAGATCTTAGCAAGGCTCTGTCCCTGTGTATTATTGACACAAAGGTGCTAAATCCTGGCAGTTTCTAGCAATGGGGGGGGGTTGCATGGGAACCAAAAGTCAGATGACCAAATGTATGTGATGTCATTCTGTAATCTGGGGCAAAAATGATATTTTAATACTAGGTGAGACTGAAGTCTCATGGCATGTTTTGGAAACCTGACATAGAAGGATCACTCATCTATTTCATCTTCTCTTACTCTAATAAGTGACCAGGGAATAGTAACTCCTGAGATCTGTCAAGAAAATATAGTGAGATTAGTTAAGTACTGTTTTTCTGTATCTGTGTGAATCTATCCATCTGAGTTATTTTAATATTTCCTGTGGTTGAAATGCTGCTGTTTATTGTAAATAGATATTTAGTATTTTCAAGTACTTTTATTATTTATTATTAAACATATTTAAACTTTTTATATTGGCTGGTCCTTAGGAGAATATTTAACCTTTGAGAGTACTCATACCTGTTTGGTGATACTGTGGCCACTCCTGAAAGCCTTACTGCATTGGTATGTCTACCATTTGTATTAATATTAATTGCACTCAGTACAACTGGGTACCTTGTAAGAGCCTTAGAGTAGCTGACTTGGGAGTGTCTGGTGGCAGTAACTACCTTACAGTCTGGGGAGAAGGGGTCATAGCTAGTAAACCTGTGCCAGCCATTCCCAGGTGCAAGTCATTTTGTGTGTGTGTGTGTGTGTGTGTGTGTGTGTGTGTGTGTGTGTGTGTGTGTCAACTACTTGGAACAGGGACAAGAAGCACTGGTTTCACAGAGAGAGTGGTGGAAGACTTGGCTTCGACAATCGGCTGAGGACTTAATTCTATAGCTGTGACAGTGGGGAGTCTTACTGGGGACATGGGGAAAGACAGAGAGAGAAACACAGACCCTGGGATGAGTGTGTTACCTGTGTGTTCTTAAAGGAAATTGTGCTTGATGCAAAGAGCTGCATCTGGAAATAGTGGGTGTATCCCTTTTTTGTTCCAAGTGAACATCCTTCTCCAGTGCCAGTGGTTAGGATTCAGGCTCCTTGATTACTGGCCCAGTGTGGGATGTCCTACTTTCTCCACACAAAAATTTTCATGCGCCATATTTCCGTTTATAATTTGTCTTTTTTACTACTTTTCTTTCATTTTTAGTTAAAGTTTCATCTCCATTAATGCAATACATTTTGCATTATTCTTTTATACCAGATGTTTTTAATTTCCCCCACATATGTAATATAAAGTCTCCACAAGGATTTTTTTCTGACATTCCTTTATAATATTCCTATCCTCAACCAAATCTATCCACACTTTTCCAAAATTATTTATGGTTTATTTTCATTAACATATATAATATATTTTCTTTACATCTTATCAGTATAGATAAAATAAAATACATCTTTAAGGAATACAGAAAAAAAAAAGGTTTAATAACCCAAACCATCTTTTCCTCTATTTCATTATACAATATCCTTTTTTTTACAGGGTTTCTTCTTGAACAACATAAATACTTGTGCCATAATCTATTTTTTTCTTTCTTCAGTCAACATAAAAACTCTTGTTATGTATCCAAATATAAAACTTACAAAGTTTGCAGAGAATGTATGCAACCTATTTATTAAGTACATCTGTTTAAGACATTGTAAACACTTTCCACTAAATATTTTGCATCACTTTATTTCATTCTCTGTCTACATGCTCTTTTTTCCAAAAACAATGTCAAATGTTATTTCATTTTTTGACAATATATACCTCCCTATTTAAGCCTCTTTACCTTTGTTGTTATTTAGATTCAACCCCACTTTCCTAAAGTAGTTTCTACTTCCTTTATAATTTTTTGCATTAATATCTTCTTTTTGGACACCAAGGACAAATCATCAGCATAATTCAGATTCCTAAGATATCTTCACATTTTGATATGATTCACATATTGCTAATACAACCTTTTAGGGGGAACCTGTTAATCCACAAAAAGAAGACAGGGTGTAAACAACATTTCCTATGCAGGCCACCTCAAAGCCATATCCCTGCACTTTATCTCCTACAGACTGATGAGAGACAATCTACACCTGGCCTACAAATGATCCTCTGATCCAGCTTTGATGGACATGTTGCACATCCACAAAACAGAACTACCCAACCTAGGTACCTAAACCTAGTCTGCAATATAAATTGGATGATGGAGGGAGAGGTATGTGTCTTAGAGACTATCCCTTCTCTAGAACAGTCTTCCTATCCATGTGAAGCAGAGTTCTTCCCTAACCCAATTAAAGTGTAACTTGGACCGGTGAATGGGAAATCAAGAATTTATCCCTGGTGTGGCACCTATGCCTCTTTTCGACAGAGGCAGCCTATAAATACCACTCGTGCCTAAGCCTACATATACCCCTATACAATTGTCGATATTTACTTTAAAAGTGTCATTAACTCTATTTGCCGTGTAGTGGATGTTTGTTTTACATATGGAGGATGCTCTGGGAAATTAATCTATGGTACAAATCTGTTCTATTAACTTGCTGATGGAGATTTATGTCCTTTATGCAGCTAGTGGAGGTGGTCTTTCAAAGGTATAGGTAATCAAAGAGTAGGACCTTTTGTGGTATGGAATGTAAAACACAAGTCACCATGAAGAAGCCTATATAGACAAAATGCAGGGTTTGGGTTGCTATTCTGTCAGGACTGCTATGAGTCTTTAAGCTAATGATCTTTTTTTATAGGAATCTCAGAGATCTCTTGAGTTGAGTAATATGGTTAGAGAGTTAAATGCTGAAGTGGGCAGTATATTCAGCAGCAGGTCAGGGGATGTATGACTTCTCTGGATCTATGGGAGATGACCCTGAAAATTAGTTAGGCATAGCCGGCCTTAGGCATAGGCCAACTAGGCGGCCGCCTTGGGTGCCACTCTAGCAGGGGTGCTTTCCCAGTAATCTGGATAATGTAGGTAGACCAGGATGGGGGCACCGGGTGGTGTGGTGGGGGGTGCTGTGGAGACCTTTTGCCCAGGGCATCAGTTGACCAAAGGCCGGCCCTGTAGCTAGGCTAGATAAAAAGATTTCCTAACTGGTGTTGAGACATGATGGTCAAAAGATAAGATGTTATCCATAAAAGTGCTCATGTCTCGATGACGGTATCTCTTTGGAGGGGTATGTTATCTATGTGTTAGGATATGGAACTGTTTTGTTTATCATATTTAGCTATGCTACGTTTTTGCATTAAATATGATAGCACTGTCCTTGCATTAGTTAAGATTCAAAGATTCAAGATTCAAAGTAAACTTTATTGTTATTTAAGACTATACATGTGTAGACCTAAATGAAATTACAAGTATTAGTTCACCATGAGAGTACAGAAGCAGCACAGGATACAACAAATCCAACAATAAAGCATATCAAGTAAAGGAATTAGAGACTAATTATGCTCCAAGAACATAAGAAAAAACCTTACCCCCCCATGTAGTTATATAAATACTGTACAGTAGCAATATGACAGCTAAGATTGGGTATTGCACATGAACTAAAATTGTCACTCTTTATGTATATTACATATAGACACATACATATATAAATATAGAGTTAGTGGCATGATCTGAACCTTGCTGGAACACATTTATATCAGCAGGTAAGCAAATAACAATACCCAGTTTGCAATCATTCACATGTTTAGACAACCACATGCCGATGATATTTGCTTGAAGGTTTTAAAATTAAATACTGAATAGGAGAGAGAGAAAGGCCAATATTTTGTCCTGAAAGATACCAGTGGTAGCATTGTTACTTTCAGAAGCAGCACCTGCAACTTTAAATACGTAAATTCTGTCACACAAGCCAGTTAAGCATCCAACACAAAAGTATGTATTTCCAGGACTGGTTGAAGGAAATGCCAGTGAGATATCAAAACCAGTTATAGATAATTTTACTAATGACGGGAGTAGTGAACAGGGAGGAAGAAATGTGGATAACAGGTAAATGCCAGGCATGTTTAAAGTAGTATGGGAGACTGCAAATACTCAAGGAGGATTGACAGAGGTTTAGGTATGGGATTCATCTGAAATGAGATGATGATAAGTTATCAAGGAGTACACAGTGAGGACTGAATGGTAGAGAAGATGAGATGTAGCAGGTTAACAGGAAAGGATGTGTTGAATGGCCACCTAGAGAGCCTCAAACAAGTTGGACTATTTAAAGCTAGTACTTCTCCAAGTATACCAGTTGATGGGCTAATTTCCAAATGTTAATTGGGGGGGGGGGGATTTAATAACAAAAAGAAAATGCAAAAATGAGTAAGTGGCATCACAGAGTTTTAAATGTTTGTAATGATAAATAAGTGTTAAACATTTTTTATAAGATTTTGATAATATCATGTCAGCCTACATTGTAAATAATTTGAGATGTATGTTGGTTATAGTTCTTGGGGATGTTCAGTTTTTCAGTATGTTTTATGTTATACTTTCTTCCATCTAATAATATTCAATGTAAAATAAGCAGAAAATGAGAACATTTGGGAAATCATATTATATATATATATATATATATATATGGGTTCCCTTTGGAATCTCGAAATAATGAAATGTTGAATTTCAGTATTTCAAGACCAAATTGTCGAATCTGCAGTAGTGCGAAACTGCAGAATATCAAACCTGGAAACGTCGAACCCACAGTACTGATGGCGCGTTAGGTAAGTGTTATGTTTTTTAAGGGTTTTGGGGAGGGTTTGTGCATAGGAGGAGTGTGTTGGGGAGTGTTAGGTGTGAGTTAGGGTATCTACGTTAGAGTGTGAGTGTGTCAGTGTTGAGAGTGGTGGTGTCTGTATGTATGTGATGCGTGTTTCTGCAAACGGGGTGTAGAATGTGTGGTGGTGGGTTTTCTGCCTTTCGGTGTTTAGTGTGGCCTTGGAGTTAGTACATATAAGTAGCGGGGGTGTGGGGGGCAGAGTCCCCCACTTGGGTGGTGCAGGGGTGCTTACCCCCCTGCTGATAGGAAGAGTAGGTGTGTGTTTGTTTTGTTGTGTTCGTGTGTGTTGTTTTGCTTTGTTGTAGTGTCAGGAGGTAGGTGTATTTGTGTTTGTATGTGTGGTGTAGTGTTTTGTTGATGTTCGCGGTTTTGAATTTTGCAGTTTTGGTTTTTGGGTTTGTGAGTTTTCGGCTTTTTAGTCTCGAGATACTGAAATTCGATATTTCAGTATTTCGAGATTATAAAGTAAATCCATATGTATATGTGTGTGTGTGTGTGTGTGTGTGTGTGTGTGTGTGTGTGTGTGTGTGTGTGTGTGTGTGTATATGTGTAAAACTAAGTATTCAAGATGTGAATAATGTAATTGATTGTTTTTGGACTGACATGTTTAGTGCTAATGATAACTTAATATGTTGCTCTGATATACTTACTTGGTTGAAAAATGTCTAATAAAGTTATAAAGACTTATGTTCACATCTATGAGTGTTATAATAATATTTGCCAAAGAACAGTATCAAAGGGATTCCTTTAGTCAATATAGGCTGTATAAGCTGCATAATGACTATCTAATGTTTCAGTAATCTTTCTGAAGAAGTTAATGAGGTTACAGAGGATGAACCTGCCTTTGATGAAGTTGAATTGGTGAGGATCCAGTGCTAAGAGGTTTTCAATGTCTGAATTGATGTAGTCAAGAAATGGTGCATTCCACAGCTTTACACATATGGCTAGTGAAGCTAATGGGTCAATATTCAAAAGGGTCAGAGGTTGGGTCATTGTTATGTAAGGGCATTGCAATGACTGTTTTCCAGGCTTCAGGAAGATAACCCACAGAAACATATAGGTTAAAGAAGTTATTATTTTATTATTTTACATTTGTTGACTGGGATAGTATGACTGGATGCATGTCCATTTTCAGCAGAGGCCCAGGGAGAAAAAAATCCAAGGTAGAACATACAGTAAAAATCACAAAATGATTACAAGTTACACACAGTTTACAGGCTCTAGTTGAGCAAGCAGGTAATATAATCATACATTTTTAAAACAGTGTTGACAAATTGACTAGGCAATTTAACATGATTGCAGACTGTAGAGAAGGATCTAGTCAGGTTTTGAACAAGGACATAGCCAGTCAGTTTTAAAGTATAGCTTGAGGCTTTTTTTGAACTGAGTAAGAGAGGGTTCAAGAGTAAGATCAGCAGGAAGAGAGTTCCAAGTTTTGCCAACAGAGTTAGCAAACAGAGTCCCCAGCAGAGTTGCTGATTTTGGATGTTTGAACCAGTAGTTTATTAGAAGAGTGAAATGACCTCAGGTTGCTATAAGGGTTGATGATATTTTTAAGTGCAGGTTATTATCCGGGTGGTTGAGAACTTTATGGGCAATTATAAGGTGGTTGTACTGAAGTAGGCTAGGCCATTCTAGCTACCCCAGAAGATTTAGGTTGCGACAGTGGTGAGTCCTATAGGCCATGCCTGTTCCAAATCTAGCAATATGGTTATAACAGCTGGAGAGTTAGCTAAGAGTGGATTTGTTCAAATTAGTGAGCAGAGGGGAGCCATAGAGAAGAGTGGAGAGTAAATGGGAACGAGCAACAGCAGTCCTAGCAAATGGAGTAAGGAAAGGTGTGATCTTATACAGGGCACCAAGTTTTTTGTTAATGGTTTTGATAGTTTGATTGACATGGATATCAAATTTAAGGGTGTTGTCTATTGTAATGTCTAAGAGTTTGGTTTGTGCATCTGGGGAGACAATGGTACCATTATTAGATTTTAAGGTAAAGAGTAGTGAGGGAGGCTTACCAGTGGGGGAGAAAAGAAGCAACTTTGTTGTGTTAGAGTTTAATATCAGCTGACGGTTAAAGAGCCAGTTTTCAGCTATATTGAAAGTATTCTGGGTTAATGTCATTAGATCTGTCGAGGAAGTAAATAAAGAAATCAAGGTGGAGTCATCCGCATATTGGATACAGGTAGCATTTGGGATGACAGTGGGAAGGTCATTAATAAAGAGAGAGAAAAGAAGGGGTCCTTGTATGGAGCTCTGGGGGACACCTAGGGTTGTTGTGTAGCTGTGTGAAACTAGTTTTTGGTAAGTGCATAATCACAGATGTATTTGTAACGGACGTGTTACAGTTTTAATGGAATGTATCATGATTTAAATTATTGCACCACTGGGTAAAACTGTGATGTAAAGGGAAAGGCCTATGTAACCTAGCATGCACACAAAAACCTTGATCTTGGAAGAATAATAGTTATAGCAGACCTCCCCATACAACTTTGACATGTTTTCACAATTTTACCTTTCTTCATTAGAAATATCACAACTTCTTTTACGGGAGTTAATAAAATATGTAGGTAACAACTAGGTTACAAATGCAGAAGTTTCTTCTGCTGTAGGTACAATATTGGGGTGGAAAGGCAGTTGCTTCTGGTATCAAAGGTGCTTCTTAAATGTGTGCAATTCTTTTTTGCAATTCCTGCCCTAGACAACATTGAGATGATATCCTGGATGTCGTATCTGTCTAACATCTCACAAAAAAAAGATGTGCTCATTGTTACTATAAGTTAAACATGGTAAAAAAGCTTTTTGACGGTGCAGAAAGGCAAACAGTGCTTTAGCAGGCATTTTTTTCATGGGGCTGAATTCTCAAACACAGAACATTCAGGAAGATATTTAACATACCCTCCTGCAAGTCTGTTTTCACCATAAAACAATACTGCAATGATATAACTGGTTGGTTAAGGATATGCGAGTGGCTGACTAGTACAAAAAGAGGGAGTTAAATGTGTACAAACTGCCTCCTAAATTATTCATTTAGCTACTTAATATACAACTTCCTATTGATTGTTACTGAAAAATGTTTTGAAAGAGAATTTGGAGCCAAGCTGGAAAAATGGCATAGTGTTCTTTGTAAAACTGACCTTTTTATGAAAAGTAGAACAGATTTTTAGTTCTATTGTAGATTAGTGGATTATGTGAATTAAACAAGGTTCTTCCAATAAATGATGACCTCAAAAGTATTTTGTATTTGGTACAAACACATTTATTTTACATTTGTTGACTGGGAAAGTCTGGCTGGGCACAGAAGGTCTCTTTTCAGTGGAGACCCAGGGAGAAAAGTTCCAGTACATGCAGTACAAACAAAATCTTTTAAGTTATATAATATCAACAATGTCAGGCAGAATACAATTAAAATAAATTTCACAACATCAAAATATATACAGTAACATAGTAACTATACATAAAGTGGCAAAGCTTCTTATACTAATTATATTCTACGCGTTCATAGTTAAATGATTATGCAGTAGGATAGATGTCACAATGCAGACTACTGAGTTATGTGCAGAGAACGGAAACAAAGACTTAATTTAATTTTGAGATATAAATGAAATGAGTTATAAAAGAGTTAAAAGAGGCATAGGTGGAAGGTAGACTGGGTGAAGACACAGTGATAGCTGGTTAACAGATTAGTGGAGAGCACAGGTATAGTAGAAGAAAAGGAAGAAGGATGTTAAAAATCTGTCCCTACCACATTAAATGCATTTTCTTGTTCTGCCTTGCATACAAGCTTTAAAGGATTACGACATCATAATTATGAAAAGTAATCCAAGAGGCAAGGTACAAGGAAAGTGTTTTGTCTCTAGGTATGGCAGTCTACTTTTTATGTTTTCTTACCATCCTTCTGTGTGGAGTCTGCATGTCCTCCCCGCGGTCGAGTGGGCGTTCGAAAGACATGCGTTGAATGGGCTTGCCTTCGTTGAAGGTTGGGCGTCGGGATGGCAACTTGACACCATAAAAACCAACTGCCAATTATTAGCGGACCGGAGTTCCACTGTGGCAACCCCTAACCGGGAAAAGCCGAAAGACAAACAACAACAACAACCATTATAGCAGACAATTTTAAATCTAATCCCTTTGTTTGTTTTTTAACATGGGGGAGTGTAGTCTCCTTCCAGGGGGTCTCTACCATGGTTCTGTGGACTGTATTTCTTAGTAACAGACCTAGCTTATCCAGAGGCTTGGCTTATCTAAAGAGAATCAGAACTGGCCACATATTTTGTTTCTTTTTTAACTTTACTTAGTAAAATCTTTTGTTTTCAATGATTTTAGTCAAAATGTTCTGCAACTGTCACTGCTAACAAACATTTGACAAGGGCCAAAACACAAAATTGCAGAGCATTTTACAATCCAAACAGCATAAATACAGTCCAAAAACAGAACACTGTTTGAAACCCATGAAACCAATCATCTTTGGATGATTTCTGAGAAAAACCTCAAAAAGTAGTCTGTTATACAGAAACCACCAGGTACATAACAAAACTAACACTTTGCAATGTTGCAGTGGAGAGCTAAGAGCTTACCAGTGCATACATGGTCAGACACAAAAACAGACGGAGAGAAATACAAAAATACGGTAAAGTCAGAAAATGTGAGTTGAACCTAAGGGTTCTTACGTACTTTTCCATTTCTCTAGTAGTTCTGTCAATTCTAGAAAAATAAAAACAAATTCCTAAAACAGAAAAAAAAGAATGCAAAATGCACAATATTGTATCATCTTTAGATCAGTGGAATATCAAATGAAAAAGTATTAGAAGTACTTTCCAGTGACAAAAGATTATTCACATTTTGAGGTGCTGAGGTATTGTTTCCAACACATGTAAATATTAAAACTTTAAAAGTCGAGAAAAGAATCCCAAATGTTAAAAATGTAGCAGCTGATATGGACAACAATCTGTACACCAGCTCATGCTAATCAGATTCTTTCTCTGGGTTTATGAAACAAGTCAGGCATACTGCAGAAGCCAAACACATGGAAAACAACATGTAATTAAAAACATCTAGCTAATAAAGCCAGTGTTTTTTTCTTGGACATTAGTGTGAATGTGATGTGTGAGATGAACAACTTAATTTAAACAATGACAGACTTCTTCCACTGCAGCTCTGAAGAGACGTTCCAAAAATGTTAAACATAACAAACAACTTTAGTTAGCAATTTTCAAAATGAGGCCACCTAAGTGGAATATGTACAATTCATGCTGTTAGTGTGCAAAGGCAGACTGAGTGTATAAGCCAAATAAGGCATATAAGAACGTTTTACACATAATGAAAAATAAATAACACATACCACAAAAAAAAAAAAAAAAAAGGAATTATAAACCATGTATTCTTTTCTGAGTTCACAGCAGTTAACTAGTTCATTGCAGTCAGGAAGCTGTGGCTGGCGATACACTGAAAAGTAAGTTCAGTACCACTATTAGCCCACTGCCGTGTTACAGCAGTGAGTACAGATGGAACCTCCTTCAGAACTATACATTTCCCAAAGGTTCTGCTGTTTAAGAAAACATGAAACACTTCAGCTGCAGAACATGGATGGAACTAAGAAAAGACAAAGGTCAGGAGGTATTTATTCCAAAAACTACAACAGAAACACAGGGGGTGCAGAGAAAGCTATTCTGACCAAGGCCGGCCTTAACAATTGTGGGCCCCAATTTGGACCACATTGGTGGGATCCCTCAATTGGTCCCCTTTTAGCACCTCATCACTCCCTCCACTTGAATTTAAGACCATGTCAGATTAGATATTAGGAATGTTTGTAATTATTGTGTATTAAAATGAAACAATGTACTTATTAGCTTACATTTTGTTACAAGACATCTTAAAACAGAAGTAAACTACTGGACTCTTGAATTACCCCCTGATCCAACATCTGCTGTAGTTCTTCTCCCTGGGTCTGCTTAACTCAGTCAGGCACATTATAAGAGGCCTGTCTGATGGGCCACTGAAGCTCTGCATGTCACCAGATGGTTGTACCCTAGCTTACTAGTAGCAATGTTCCCAAACTCTGTTCTACTGCCTGGACCTCCTGTACCTGGGGAGGAGATAGCTGCACACTTCTCACTTGTTCCGTCAATACTTTTTTATTTTATTTTTCTGTTGCTCTCCTTTCCTGTATTCCCCTCATTTGACTCATGCCTTACTCACCTTCATATCCCATGCCTAGCAGTTGTGCATACTGCAATAACTTTGATCTTTGTATATTATTTTCTCCACAGAAATATTATACTTTATGATGTGTACAGCTTACTCTTTTTACCAATGTTAACAATTTTACTGACTGAATACTTGTAACACATCACTTACAATTGTGATTATTTATGACACATACTGAACTGCGGTGGTGGTGCTGCGGTAGCATTGTTGCCTCACAGTAAGACGCAGTCCTGTTCGATTCTCAGCTAAAGCGTCTTCTGTGTGGAGACATGCGTGGATGGGTGTACCTTCGTTGAAGGTTGTGCATCAGGGCTGGCAACTCGGCACCTAAAAATCTACTGCCAATCATTAGCGGATCAGAGTTCAGCTGTGGCAACCCCTAACCCCTAAAGCCGAAAGACCCAACAACAACAACAACTATCCTGACTTACACTTCTCTGCATGTTTGCCCTTACATTAACACTGTTGCAATGATACTATTCTTTGGTTGCTTTCCATTGCATTATTCTTTTAACACTTTCAACAAAATGAATATTTTTTTATCCAGGTCTATCTTCCACCACTCAGCACATACACCACCTGTTTCAATTCTCTGGGATTATTATGTTCCTGTCCATGACTGCAACAAGCATTTCTATGCCATAGTGCTGAATTGCTAGCATTCTGTCATAAATCTTAGTGGTCATAAGTTACCTCACATCACAGTATCTGCATTTTTTATGCCTACCAGTGATTGTTTTTAAGCTGTTTGTGACTGACTCTTCTACAGTTACTTCTTGCACCTTTATTTATTAACAACATTCATAAACCCCATAGCAGTGAGAGAAGCATACAGTAACTGGAGCAATACACAAAACTAGATAGTTAATTCAACCAGTTGTAGGTTGGAAACCCTGCTGGGCACTCAGCAGCAGGAACTGACTACTGCGGAAGTACAAGCAGCTAACACCATGAGTTGTATAAGAGGCATGAAGCTGCAGTTACTAATAATACAGTACCTAATAATAATGGACTTGGCATCTACTATAGCAGTAAGACTAGAGTAGGCAATGCCTTTCACTTTGCTGTAGTGTCTTTCAGGTAAATGTTTGGGTCATTCAGAGCAAAACAGCCCAGTAAGCTAAAAAATCAGCAAACCTTGAGTCCTGGAATTCTTCACAAAACCTTTAATAAACATAAACCAGACCACAAACGGAAAAAGGACAAAATGCTCCACAATGTTTGGGTCATGTAAGACATAATGACCCTGTCATATCCTAGTGCAGGGCTCCCTGATGGCTCGGGGCCTTATCAAATTGGTCCAGTTGACCTAAGGCCAGTCATGGTTCTGACCATCTTAAGTTGAATGGTATAGTGTGTGTTTGATCTGCATGTATGTATGCATGTATGTATGTATGTATATATATATATATATATATATATATATATATATATGTGTGTGTGTGTGTGTGTGTATACATAAATATTTTTTTTGTGGGTAAATGACATAGGGTTGAAGGCTCAGTTCATCAAATGGTAAGCGGTAACTACTGAAGTGCTTAGATTAATTTGTTCAGCTCACACAGTGAATTTGGCTGATACACAGTGCTGATATTCAGTTGTGCGAGATTGTACTACTGTATAGTTGGAAAATTTGCTCTTTCTCTACTATTGTGTATTCTCAGAGTTGGCTGCAAAAAACATTTACTATTCATATATTTTGAATTCTTTGGAGTAATTGTTAATTATCTATGAATCAGCTGTTTATTGTAAACAGTATTTGTTCAAACAGTTCTTGTTCGAGCACATGCAGTAGAATGCAAATGCATTTTGAACATTCACACTGTTGATACCCCTTAACACACAGCCTACAAAAGATCACAAAAGGAAAATAATTTTATTTTCCAATCTTTACACCAAAATCATGCCATAACACTTTGCCTGAATTTGTCTGAATAGTGATACTGTTACAGAAAGGGTTCTTCTACGGGAAGATGTAAGGTTAGGTTAGGGTTAGAGGCAAAGCTGAAGCTGTCTAATTGAATGCCCTATACTGTTCCCTGACTTGGCACCTCTCTTCTCTATGCTGAGGAGGAAAGAAGGTCTGCATTCTTGCTGCTCCTCCTAAACCTTAGCCAGGTCCTGTTTCTGTGCCTTGCATCTCAGTTCTAAACTAAGGAGAAAAAAGAAAAAAAAATGACTTCTGCTTTTAAGGCTGTAGCAAGCGGCTTGCTACAACCTATACTACACAAAAGCGCTTAGGGGCTTCAGTACTGCAGAAATGTAGCACTGAAGTTATTTTCTGAACCAACACTCAGAAATGCTGCTACAGAAATTAATACTGATACTGTATTAATGGTAGTTCACCATCTCCTGATCACACCCCGTAACACCTTGTGTCCAGGGTGGCTACCCCCTTTTCCCCACGCTATCTATGGTACTGGTGTTAGGGCGAGCAGTCACTAATAAGGTGGGGTGCGGGGGCTAGGCCCCCTAAACCTAACCCTACACTTTACCTTAGGAAAAACCTTTTCATAATAATACCACTTATGTAAGACACACACACACACACACACACACACACACACACACACACACACACACACACACACACACACACACACACACACAGAGCAAACAAACACATACATACATACACATAACACTAAAGCTATCCCCCCTACCTAACCTGCAGGCCCTTGCACACAAATTAAATCTATCCCCTTATCTAAGCTTAACTCTAATACTAACCTGAAAACACATAAACGTCCACCCCTACTACAACACTACTTACATCTTTTGGCAAAACAGACATTCAGTAATTTGAACATTTGGCAAAATCTCCTTCCCTGTAATGTACTGAACATACATACATTCAATAAATTGCAGGGAACCATTTATATATATATATATATATATATATATATATATATATATATATATATATGTGTGTGTGTGTGTGTGTGTGTGTAGGTTTACAGTCAAAAGGTCGACATTGACATGCACGGCAGCCTCCTCCTTGAACATGGTAGGAGCGACAGTTGGAATGTCGACATTCATGTGTACGTCCATTTAGAAGGACGTACATGGGGCAGGGACTCACAGCATGGATGTAAACGGAAGATTCACAAATTAAGATCAACAGAAATTGTTGACTTTGTTGCATCGACCATACAACCTATTTAATATGTATGAGTCGACATTCTTTGTCACGGAAATCACCGTTTGCATAAGTGATTTTTGTGCTTTTGATAGTAAACCGTGTGTGTGTGTGTGTGTGTGTGTGTGTGTGTGTGTGTGTGTGTGTGTGTGTGTGTGTGTGTGTGTGAGTGTTTGTGTGTATGTACATATTTATATATATATATATATATATATATATATATATATATAGATATATATATATAGATATATATATATATATATATATATATATATATATATATATATATCAGTCCAGATAGAGTTGCTGTATCCAGGACTGTTGGTAAGCTTCTGAGCCCCGCAAGCCTTTCTCTGTTGGAAGAAAGCCTTCTAGCTTATCAGTGGGAGTGGTAAGCACTAGGTAGCCTGTCTACCATGAGAGGAGAGGTTCTTGGCGCAGAAATTGTAGTTTATTGACCATTTGGACAGTTTGCCCATCTCTTTCAACTTTCTGGTTTAAAAGACCACATCTGCGCTTGTTTCCAATCTTTCCTGTAACTAACCTACTGGGTAGCACTAGAAAGCATTAAACTGATACAAGCCTTCTAGCTTAGAAGAGAGACTTTGGAATGATTAAGTATCAGTTTTCTGTACTTTCTTGCTGTACTTAACTGTTTTCCACCTAAATGCAGATTTCCCAGCATTTATTGTGATTTAAAAGCTTGTTTTTTTCACATATTGTACTTATTTGACTGCCTGCACTCGTAAAAAGCTGTTTTTTGTTTAAATAATTTGTGTAACTGTTGTAGGCTACACACTAAAGTGCAATAGCCTTTTCTGATCGTTTGTAGTTGTTTAAAGCTGTTTTAAGTGTATTTTTTACTGTTTTTGTCTTATCTTTTCAAAAAAACAAAAAAAAAATTCCTTGTTTTCCGCCTTTCTAAGCTAGTATAGTCCAGTTTTCAGGCTAGTGCTGAATTCAGGGCTGTGATACTAGTTTCTGAGTTGCCCATACCTTACTTGGATAGAAGGACGTTTCTCTGTTCGCCTGTGAGAGAGGGGAGCTTTGAGCAACCTATTTGTCCCTAGAGGAGTGGTTCCAGCCCAGAAGTTAGAAGTTTATTGGGCATTTTGGGATAATTTCTATCTCTTTCATTTCCCTACTATAAAAACCGCGTTTGCATGGTTTTGCGCACAGGGCAGTGCCGGTTAGCTACGGTTAAATTATTCCCAGCTCCACTAAGTCTCCTATTCAGTTTTTCCCTTGAAACTAGTCTAACTCTCAACCTAAGCACTCAAAAAGCATCTTACAGCCCAGCACTTGCTCAGACCTAACAGCAAGCATTAATATACCCTGACACTGATTGCCCAGCAGGGCAAGGCTCTTTATTCACCCCTTACCAACCAAGCGACTAAGCAGCTCACCCTACTATTCAGGCATGACCAAAGGGCAACTTCAGGTGCACTCTCCAGTCCAGCTGGTGAATCTGGGTATCCTGAGGCAATGTTCCAACTGCCTCATGTACACAGACAACTCTCTCCTCCTACCACAAAACACTAACATATGCGAGAGATGCAATTATACAGCCAAACCGGAAGCTAAGCTGTCTCCACCCAAGACTGGAACAGACAGTCAAGAGAAGAAGGTTAACACTTGCACCACACCTCCAGCCGCACACAGACCTACTAAAACAGCACTGGCAAAAAATACACATAAATACACAAAATCATACTTGGAGGCTCTAAATAAAAACCTGCAAAAGCATCAGAGACCTCCAAAGCAGATACTCAAACAACCTGCACTTCCCGTCACAAACCAGACAACACATAAACACAAAATCAGTGTGCCACACAATCACAGCCCTTAAGGCGAAATAGCATACCTAACACACTAGTAATAGGTGACTCTATAGTCAGGCACACTGACATCCCACTCACTAGGCTGGACAAGCAGAAGGTTACCGTTAGCTGCCTGTCGGGAGCCAGAATCTGCCACATAACACAAGCACTCAGGTCACTCCAGAACAAGTACAGATATGACTCTGTCATTGTTCATATTGGTGTGAATGACCTGAGACGTACCTCCCTGGACAACATGAAAAGAGACATGGAAGAGCTCTCTGATCATGCAATCCAGGCTGGTATGACCCTGACCCTGAGTAGCATCCTGCCCTCACCAAGAATGATACCTCAGTATAAAGAAAAAAATGATCAATTTCAACAAATAAGCTTCTAGTGTTATTCAAAGGGGATCCAGTGTCTGTCAGCCTGGGATGACATGCTCGACAAGCCACGTTGCTTCGCAAGAGATGGCTTGCACCTGTCACCCCTAGGCTTTCGAATACTGGCCCCATAGTGCCTTTTTTAGCCAAGGCTCAAAAGTCAAACCCACCTTCGTAAATAGCACAATTAACAAAAAACTGAGGGTTATGCTACTCAATGCCAGGAGTTTAAATCTCCAATATGCACACGCTCGAAGCACTCCTCAGAATGGAGAACGTCGACATCTGTGCAGTAACTGAAACCTGGTTCAAGGCTCCAGAGAGCACCCCAGCACTACCAGGCTACAACTCATACTACACATTTCAGCCAAAGAACACGGACCGAAACACAAAAGGAGGGGGTGTATCCATATTCATCAAGGATGCCTACACCTCCAGGTTAGTGGTGCAGCATGATACCTCTGAGATCATCCATGTGCAACTAACATTGGGCAAATCTGCAATGCAAATTGTGGCCTGCTGCAGATCACCCTCCATGACCCAGGACCACCACTCCACCTTTCTGGAGACACTGGAAAACATGAAGGTCCTACCAAACACCCTGATATTGGGCGATTTCAATTACCCTACCATTCACTGAGAAAACTACTTGAGTACAAATTCCCAGGCCCAGCGCTTCCTGGAATTCATCAACTCAAATGCCCTGGATCAGCTGGTAAACTCCCCTACCAGAGGTGAAAACATATTGGACCTGGTCATCACCAACATGGGCGACAGGTGTTCCACACTGGAGGTCAACCCATCACTGGTTAGATCAGACTATAAACTAATCACTCCGGATGTCCACACCCCACCACCACCCCCAACTAAGGAAACTACAGTAAAAAACTTTTCTAAAGCAAACTTCACCTTACTTAAGACAGAGGTGGGAAGTTTCACAGCCCCCCACGCTAAAGGATAATGCTGCCCAAGATGCAAAAACCTTTACAAATGCACTCTATGAGCACCTACAAGGATGCATGGATAGTGCCATCCCTAGCAAAACCAAGACTCACTCCTCTAAGAGAAGGAAACCAGTTTGGTGGACCCCTGCAATAAACAGGCTACACAATAGAAGGAGGAAACTAGTTCAGAAAAAAAGCATATCCCAAGAAGGATAGACATCCCTGATCAGTATCAGTAAGAAACTACGGTCTCTCATGAAATCATCCAATGCTAACTTCGAAAGAAAAATAGCCAAGGATTCAAAAGATAACCACAAAGCCTTCTTTAGCTATGTTAAGAATCTAAGTGGCAACTCGTAGATATGCACTGAACTAGTGCAAAATAGCACAAAATATACTGAACCTACTGATATTGCCAACATAGATAGATTCAGTGCAAACTTCACCCCCTCTCACCTCCAAAAGGGCCCACAACAATATTGGAAAAGTGTAGTGTCCCAAAAATCACAGACGCACAGGTGAAAACAGCCCTTTCAAAAGCCAAAAACACCACGTCAATGGGACCAGATGGTGTCCCGGGCTGCGTCTTGCACGAACTACAGAATGAACTGACCCCCCACCTAAACACGCTGTTCAACCTCAGCCTCTCCACAGGCTACATGTCCATAGAATGGTGCACAGCAACGGTTATTCATCTCCACAAAGGAGGGGCCACAATTGACCATGGTAACTATCGCCTCATAAGCCTGACTAGCCTAGTCTGCAAGGCTATGGAGTGCATCATCATGGAACTCATTAACAAAGACACTGGGAACCTCCAAACACTTGACCCAACCCAGTTCGGCTTTGTTAAGGGCAGATCATGCCTACTAAACCTGGTTGACTTCTTCAAGACAGTCACCAAGGCCATAGATGAGGGGAAAGGTGATTCACACACCCTACCTTGATCTCGCCAAGGCTTTCAACACCATTCCCCACTAGGGTATTACAGAAAAACGCACCAGCCTGAACATAAACCCCTGCGTCACGAGATGGGTTGCCAACTGGCTTACAGACAGAACTCACATGGTAAGAATAGCGGGCTCCAGGTCCGACTCTAAACCAGTCACAAGTGGTGTCCCACAAGGCTCAGTCCTGGGACCCTACTGTTCGGCATGTACTTCTCAGAAGTACAGGCAAACACAGGAGGACTATGGCTAACCGAGTTCGCTGATGACTGCAAACTGGGAGCCATAATTGACTCTCCAGCTGACACGGACATCCTCCAAAAGGGCCTTACTGAGACAGACACCTGGTGTCAAAATCATGACCTCAAGTTAATTGCCAAAAAATGCATAGTCATCCCATTTGGGAAAAACAAAACACCCACAAATTACCACATAAGTGGCAGCCCCCTTAATACAGAAGGGGGAATAAGAGATCTGGGGACTCAGGTAGATAGTAATCTCTCCTTTGACAATCATATTGCCAAAGTAGTTAGGAAATCCTTCTATGTGGCCCATCTAATTACTAAAGGGTTCACATCTAGAAATAA